>NC_079230.1:9077315-9249815 GCF_029633865.1 Lampris incognitus
TCTCTGTCTCTGTTTCTCCGTCTCTGTCTCTGTCTCTGTCTCTCTCGCTCTGTCTCTCTCGTCTCTCTCGTCTCCTGCTCCTTCTCTCTCTCTCTCTCTCTCCTCTCTCTGTCTCTCTCTCTCTCTCTCTTCTCCTCTACTCTCCTCTCTCTCTCTCCTCTCTCTCGTCCTCTCTCTCTCTCTGCTCTCTCTCTCTCTCTCTCTCTCTCTCTCTCTCTCTCTCTCTCGCTCTGTCTGCCATCTACTGAGCAAAACCAGTAAGTGCAGCCTCTGCAGAGGTTGGCCGGCTGCACCGTTGGCTCGGTCTCTGTTGGCATGTAGCTCAGACCTATCCAGAGGCGAGGTGGCCCGTGGTCAGAGCTTTTCGTTCTTTTGTTTCCTGTCGTCAGCCACTTGCGCTCGTACATACGGGAATTAAACTCGGTGAGGTGCTTATCACAACAGAATAGCTAAAGAGACAGAGCGGATTTTCTGTCCCTTAACTGCAGCGGTACAAATTCTCTGCCTTAGAGTCCCCACTACATCACTTCTCACTGTAATGTCAGTGTCGGCAGTGCCTTCCCATGTGTGGTGATACTGTGTAGTGACCTCCTGCTGTATGCAGACCCTCCTTTTTTGTGGTACTGTTAGTTTTTTGAGCCTCTTTGTAGACGAATTGCTATTCCTCCCAAATGCCTTGACGTGCACACGCTATACGACTTGTGTACAACAGATGAAATCTGAGACTGGTACTCCAGATAAGGGTCACTGGCAACACCAGGAAGTGATGGTTAACCTGAAATATGTAGAAAGGCAGGGCTAAAGAGGAAATCTGTGGAAGCGTGTTGCACCTGTTTCTGCTTGTTAAATTTTGATTTTTGATATACTATATTAATCCCCGTGGGGAAATTCCTCTCTGGCATTTAACCCATCCTAGCTGTGTAGCTAGGAGCAGTGGGCAGCCACAGTTGCAGCACCCGGGGACAACTCCAGTTCGTCTCGCCATTGCTCGGGTCAGGGGCACGGACAGGGGGTATTAACCCTAACATGCAAGTCTTTTTGATGTTGGGGGAACTGCAGCATCATGGAGAGAAAAAACCCACCGCAGACACGAGTAGAACATGCAAACTCCACACCGAAAGGACCTGGGATTCCCCCCAGGTTGGACAACCCCCGGGGTTCAAACCCAGGACCTTCTTGCTGTGAGGCAACAGGGCTAACCACTGCGCCACCATAGCTTATAGCACCTGGTGTTCCCAGGTGGTCTCCCATCCAAGTACTAACTGGGCCCGGACCCTGCTTAGCTTCCGAGATTGGCGTTATCAGGGTGGTAAATGCATCCAAAGCTACAATGCCAGGCCTTCGTTGCCATCTCCTTTGCATGTTAGCCTAAAATGTAAAAGAACCCGTCTTTTTCCACTCAAAACTATTGACACTTCACTGAAATAGGATATTCTACTTACCAATGCTCATGACCCATGGTTCAAATTAGTGTTGAGTCTACTTGAGCTGTCTATAAAGGGTTCGTTGGTGTTTTGCACGTGCGAAACGGAGATTCTCCCTTCAGCGTGCTGAGCACAGCTGGTCCCCCTGCAGGGCTGTCTGATGCTTCAAACCCACACCAGCCCTCACAAAATACATCAAATGACTGTTTAGATTTGAGTCAATGACAGCCAAAAAACGCGTTGTTACCAACCTCCTCGGAGCAGGAGTGCAAATATAGGACTCCGTTTCTCAGCCCGGCTCGTAATGAACAGGGAATGAGGTCCAAACAGAGGGGAAACCTGACCCTGGATCAGCACTCCGGCTTTGACAAGCTCGACTAATGGGCCCAGGTTCTTGTAAGCCATCCGTAAAAGTCTTCCCATTATAAACAAATAACGCAGACTAATTCGGTCACAGATTAAATAAAAAAACGATATTGCAACTGTTTTATTATACACAAAGCACCCAGGAGTGCACACAAAGTCCCCGTTTCCTCTGTTATTTCACACGTTAGTAAGTACACTTCAGCTTTGCCAAGAATGCTTCACGGTATTTTGGATTACGCCGCTGAACGGGGCCTTTCACAGTCTTACCCACATACAGTTTTTTCACGAAGTTAGCATCACAGGCTATGAAACGTGAATATTCAATACCTTTTTATTTCAAACTTCAAGAAAGCGACGGTAGCATAGCGTGCAATTTAGCGCCGATGGCCCGCGTGGTGGTTTCATTAGACATGACTGTGGTTTCAGGGACTTCTGCTGCAGCAAATTCACATGTAAATCCTCTTACTGGAGCTATGAAAGTCAGACATTTTCACCCCTGTGTTTTTTTTTTTTTTGGACCGTAGTCTGAAAGATTTGGCTGGTTCTAGGGTGTCGATGGAGAGGAGGGAAGGAGAATGGTGACGGAGAGAAGCGGAGAGCGAGGAAAGAGAGACGGACAAAAAGACGGGGGAAAGAAAGGTAAAAAGGACAGAGTGGCAGGGTAAGGACGAGAAAGACATAACAGAGGAAGAGGGTGACTCATGGAGAGTGCCGGAAAGTAGAGGATGAGAGAGGAGAGAAAGCAAGCGAGAGAGAGGGAGGGAGAGAGAGGGGGGGGGGTATTAAGGAATGCCACGGAGAGACCGGCGGGGAGAGAGGGATACAGGGATAGATGCACTGAGGTGAAAAGGGAGAGATAAAGATAGATAGAGAGAAAGTAGGATGGAGGGGAGTCGGTGAGTCTGCAGGGAACAGAATGTTTTTGCTCATTAGAGGCCAGAATGATATGCAGACTGGCAGTAAACACACACACACACACAACACACACACACACACACACACACACACACACACACAACACACACACACACACACACAGGCACTGACTCTAATTTCCCTTGGCAGATGAGACACTGATCTGACACTGAAAGCAGTCTTGATGATACTGTGTAGGCAGTGGAGCACAGACACAGTCTCATATACCCCCATCACTCTCTCTATCACTCTCTCTCTCTCTCTCTCCCTCTCCTCTCTCTCTCTCTTCTCTCTCTCTCTCTCCTCTCCGTCCTCTCTCTCTCTCTACTCTCTCTCTCTCTCTCTCTCTCTCCTCTCCTCTCTCTCTCTCTCTCTCTCACACACACACACACACAGGCACTGACTCTAATTTCCCTTGGCAGATGAGACACTGATCTGACACTGAAAGCAGTTTGATGATACTGTGTAGGCAGGTGAGAGCACAGACACAGTCTCATATACCCCATCACTCTCTCTATCACTCTCTCTATCACTCTCTCTCTCTCTCCCTCTCCTCTCTCTCTCTCTCTCTCTCTCACACACACACACACACACACACTCTCTCTCTGTCACACACACACAGGGCACAGGGGACAGCTTATTCAGAATGACAGACATGACTCACTGTGATCATAGGGAAGTTTCCAACTCTTCAAAGCAGACTGGTGTGTCGTTACTTTCCTCATCATTTTGGAAAAAAGTGTGTGGGGCGTGTGTGTGTGTGTGTGTGTGTGTGTGTGAGTGTGTATGCACGTATGTGTGTGCTCTTGTTTTGATCATGTGTAATTTATTATGTGCTTCTAATTACTGTTCAAATATAAGTGGCCATTATCGCGCGCGTGTGTGTGTGCGTGCGTGTGTGTGCGCGCGCCGTTTTTGCACAATTGCCGGTCAAACAAGTTCATCCAGTTGTATTTATAGCCTCCAGGAAACAGGCCTGTTTGTACACGAACACACACACACACACACACACACACACCCCACCCCCTTTCAGGTGAGTGTGAGGAGAGGGAAGGAGCACTTAAGCTCATTTGCATACCCCACCTCTTTCTGAGTGAATGTGTGAGAGACGGGGGGTGGGGGGTAGGGGAGGGACGGAGAAATTATACACAAGCGATAAGGCGTGTCCTCTCTCTCACACCTGAGTGGGAGGGGCTTAAGAGGGGAGGAAGTTTGAATGAGGAAGTGCGGCCGCATTGTTTGAGGGACTGCTAGCGTGGACAGACTTACCACGGTGCAAAATCAGAGCCACCAACAGAGAGCAGGGGGGAAAGCAGGGAAGAGGAAAAAAGAGAGTGTTTTTATTAGTCAAAGAGGACAGAAAAGGAAGCGCTGGAAGTGATAATGGAAAAGAAAAAAAATCTCACAGGTTGAAAAAAATAAAAGAAAGCTGAAGGCGAAAGAGCAGCCCGCTCGCCCTCTTACGAAACCTACCTTTCCCCAGTGTTAAGCGCTTTATTTGCAAGTTGTCGGTGGGAACCCCCACCCTCCCTCTGTACTCGGTCAGCAGAGGGAGTGAGGTCATCATTGTGCGTCGGAGGCCACCATGCCGGGGTTGTGTGAGTCCAGTGTTTGCTGTCTGGCCCCCCTGTTGTTTCGCTGTGAGGGTGGGGGTCAGGGAGATGACAGTAAGCTCAGCCACGAGGACCACCTGAACTTCAGCTTTACTGAGAAAATCACACAAGGAACAGCTGGAGACCGAGGTCAGTTAGTGTCTGTAAGTGTGTGTCAGTGTGTGTGTGTGTGTGTGTGTGAGAGAGAGAGAGAGAGAGAGAGAGAGAGAGAGAGAGAGAGAGAGAGAGAGAGAGAGAGATGGCTGTCTCACATTGTCCTCTTGGTGCCTCCCCAGCAGTTGATGCCGCCTGGTGCCTGGCACACCCCTTAGTGTGTGTGTGTGTGTCAGTGTCAGTGTGGTGTGTGTGTGTGTGTGTGAGAGAGAGAGAGAGAGAGAGAGAGAGAGAGAGAGAGAGAGAGAGAGAGAGAGATGGCTGTCTCACATTGTCCTCTTGGTGCCTCCCCAGCAGTTGATGCCGCCTGGTGCCTGGCACACCCCTTAGTGTGTGTGTGTGTGTGTCAGTGTCAGTGTGTGTGTGTGTGTGTGGGGCATTGTATATGGGCAGAGTCTTGCGTTCTGTCGAGCACTTTAGAACAAGACAAGACAATAAATCCCAGATGTGTGGCGGTGGTTAGAAGTTGTCCTTGTGCAGGGCTGCACAGGTGTGTTGTTCGTGCTGTTCTTGCAGTTCACACGGCTCAAGGATCGACTCACCGTTGTTAAACGCTGAGGCCGGACGCACTTCTCTTCACGTGTAGAGATGATGTCATTGGCTGTCGTTTGTCTTCAAGGTCATTTTAAGGAGGCTTCCCACATATATCTGCATTTATATGTAGATCAATCAGTCAATCAATCAATCAAGTTACATTTTATATAGCGCTTGCATCTAGATGATTACATCTAGATACATTGTAAGCAGCCAAACGATGGATACGACTCAATCCACCCCTTGTTCTATACAATACAATGCAGGACGATATGACGTAGTTCAACCCAGTGCAATGCAATACTACAACCCACTCCATTGTAATTCTGCTGATGCTGTTATTGTATGATTGGTTGCAAGAAGAACCCCTCATAGGTGTACATGTACTCAGTCCACACTGGTGATATCTAAGGGGTTTGTCTGTGCATCGTGCATGTCCCCACCGTCGGTCGACCTCCTTAAAACAACGGGGGGAGTAACGCAGAGCCTGATCCCTGATAGGCCTCGCTGAACAGGCCTCGGTGTGTGTACCGTCGTCTGTCGTTGTATGTTGTTGCTGTGTGCTGTTGTGTGTACTGTGGTCTGACATGTACAGTGCTGTGGACAGGAATTTCCCCTTGGGGACAATAAGGGCTAAAGTCCAAAGAAAGGAGACGGCAGTGAGGTGGTTTTATCGTGAGGGACGGGGGCAATGTGACAACAAACAGAGAGAGAGCGAGAGTGATAAAGGGAGAGGGGGGGGGCATCCTTGGGCAGAAAACACCAGACAAACAGAGTAGGAAAGGAGCAGCAATGGCAATTATTAGATGCTTAGAAATAAAAGATGCAGGGGCGTCCGGGTAGCATAGCGGTCTATTCTGTTTCCTACCAACATGGGGATCTCTGGTTCGAATCCCCGTGTTATCTCCAGACACAATTGGCCGCATCTGCGGTTATGTGTTCTGGCTACTGCCCTAGCGCCTCCTCTGGTTGGTCGAGGCGCCTGTTCGGGGGGGGGGACTGGGGGGAAATAGTGTGATCCTCCCACATGCTACGTCCCCCTGGCGAAACTCCTCACTGTCAGGTGATAAGAAGCGGCTGGTGACTCCACATGTATCGGAGGAGGCATGCGGTAGTCTGCAGCCCTCCCCGGATTGGCAGAACAGGTGGAGCAGCAACCGGGCCGGCTCGGATGAGCGGGGTAATTGGACGGGTACAATTGGGGCGAGGGGAATCAAAGAATGAAGTAAAAGATGCACATGTCATATCGGGCTGTACTGACACACCGAAGCCTGCGGCGGTTTTCTTCTGCCGTTCTCTCCCATCTTTTCGATGCAAGCTGTCAGAATTGATGTTGCCGTATCTGAGACGTTAAACCCAGCGCGTCGGTTCGAATCAGTGAGTCATCACACCCCTTAATGTTTGCATGGCTCAGATCTGTGGAGCTCGCTGTAGGGCTGAGATCCAACGACTCGTGTTCGTTTGCTGCTGCCAAAGCTTGAACCGAACTGGAGGACAGAAAAAAAAACAAAAAACATTGATGGTTGCGGCGCCCCTCAGCTTGGAAGGCCTTCACGAATTCAAAGAGACTGAACAGGGCTTCATTTGAACTTGTCAGTGTTTTCGCTGGGATGTTTGTCATGCTGCAATAATCTCATTTATCTCTCTCTCTGGGCTGGTTGTCCTCTATCTCTCTCATCCCTACCCTCCTCTCCCTCCTTTAATTCCTTTTTCTCTCTCTCCCCTTTTGCATTTTTAACTTTGTTATGTTATATGAATATGTTGTAGGAGCTGGATTTGCTGTCCTCTCTGAACTCTCTTTTGCCGCAGTCTTTAAAAACAGATGATGTTGCCTACCAACACGGGGATCGCCGGTTCAAATCCCCGTGTTACCTCCGGCTTGGTCGGGCGTCTCTACAGACACAATTGGCCGTGTCTACAGGTGGGAAGCCGGATGTGGGTATGCGTCCTGGTCGCTACACTAGCGCCTCCTCTGGTCAGTCAGGGCGCCTGTTCAGGGGGGAGGGTGAACTTGGGGGAATAACGTGATCCTCCTACGGGCTACGTCCCCTTGGTGAAACTCCTCACTGTCAGGTGAAAAGAAGCGGCTGGCGACTCCACATGCATCTGAGGAGGCACGTGGTAGTCTGCAGCCCTCCCCGAACTGGCAGAGGGGGTGGAGCAGCGACCGGGGTGGCTCAGAAGAGTGGGGTAATTGGGTACAACTGGAGATGAAAGGGGGGAACCCCCCCCCCCAAAAAAACAGGTGGTGACTCTCAACAGGACTTGACCTGGTTAACTAGAGGCTCATTGACCATAACAATGCTGACGGTAGAAGATTTGCCAAAGTGATAGCCTTTTGTAATCTCACCTGTTCCACAAAGGGTGGGGCTTAAAAGTCGAGGCTCAGGATTAGTAACACATGAGTGTGTATCCAGTCTGTCCGTGTAACATCGAGCGAGCAGGCAATCCCTCGCCTGGACTATTGAAGGCACCGCGTAGTGGAATGTAGCAGAAACTCCAACACGGTCTCACTAGCGAAACTTGCCCTATATTTTTATCACGTGAATACAATGCACATCACCTCTCACAGGACCAGATGTGACTACGGCACTTCATGATGACAACACGTGTGTATACTGGTTCTTGTTCTGGGTTATTGCTGTGGTCTGCTCTTATGCCCACCAGCCACTGGGCATTGATGTTGTGTGATGCCTCCTTTTCCCATATATCCCTCCAATATCACTCAGCCTCTGCTCTGGGTGGGTCTGATGATATCGAGAAATCCTACCAGTGGCTAGAGAAGGCTGGGCTGAAGGATGAAAAGGCTTGGCTGAAGGATGAAAAGGCTGGGCTGAATGACAACACAGAGGCTCTGATCATAGCAGGACAACAGCAGGCACTCAGCACCAGATTGATTGAGGCAGGGGTCTACCACACCAGACAAGACCCAAGATGCAGGCTGTGTAAAGACACCCCTGAGACAGTCCAGCACTTAGTAGCAAGGTGTAAAATGCTACCTGGGGAAGGGTACACACTTGAAAGGCATAACCAAGTGGCTGGGATAGTGTACAGGAGTATCTGTGCTGAATACAGACTGGAAGTCCCCAAGTCCAAATGGGAGAATGGCAGAGCTAAGATCCTGTGGGACTTCAAGCTCCAGACTGACGTGCAAGTGCTGGCTAGCCAACCAGACATCGTGGTGGTTGAGAAGGAACGGAAGGCAGCAGTAGTGATCGAGGTAGCAATCCCGAGCGATGGCAACATCAGGAAGAAAGAGCGTGAGAAGCTAGAGAAAAACCAAGGGTTGAGGGAAGCAGGGGTGCCGCCAGGGATTTTGCACCCCTATAAAGAATATGACTGAGCGCCCTTTATTTATTTATTTAAGCAAATAATTATTTTATCATTTTCCTGACTTCTCTAAACATTAAACCCCTTCCTCTACCTTCATCCCATGCTACCAGCTTGCCCAACAATCCCCTCATCAACAGCTTCTCCAATAAGGGACCCATCTTCTTAGTTTGGCAAATTTACATATAAAATGCTCTTAACAAAAAGGAATGTGATACCACCATAGCCCAGATTGAACCTGTGGATCTCTCCTTCCTGTGGATCACGAATCAAAGAGGTCTTCGACAAGATCTGGCCATATGCCATTGGGTAATCGGATGGGATTATTATTTTTCTTTTCAATATTTTTTGAGCACCGTGGTGGCGCCCCCTCTAGTCTGGCGCTCTTAGAATCTTCATAACATTATACCCACTTACGGCGCCACTGGAGGGAAGAACTAGATCAGCTGTTGAAGGTGAAATCCAAAGTAGTCCTAGCGGTAATAGGAGCACTAGGGGCTGTGACCCCCAAACTGGGAGAGTGGCTCCAACAGATGCCAGGAACAAAATCTGAGGTCAGAATAGTGCAGTCCTAGGAACAGCTAAGATACTGCACAGAACCCTCAAACTCCCAGGCCTCTGGTCGAGGACCTGCACTTGAGAAAGACACACACCACCTGAAAAAGGGTGAGTGTGAGGTTTTGTTTTTCCATGTCTGGCCTGGAGAGACTACATATGAAATGATCACATCACATTTCATCCCGATGCATGTCAACATATGGGAACGTTTAGGGGAACGTTTAGGATGACTACATTGATCATACATTTTAACACTATTAGAGTACAGATGGATAAGTGCATTTAGCGAGGCTGCTAATGGTTATGTGTAGGTAGGTATACGGTTGGAGAAGGTTATGTTGAGGTCCGAGGTTAGAGATGGGTAAGTTTAGATATGGGTTTGGTGGGGTTAAGTTGAGGATAAGGATCTGGGAGGGCGGTTGTTCAGCATTACAAGTTGCACTGAGTGTAAACTGAAAGCAGATCTGAATGGATGTCCTCAGTTATGTCCTTGTTCATTGATATGTTAATAATTAGCACGTTTTGGGAGCTGCAAATAAGGTGTACATGAACATTTCGTCTGTGAGACTGGGCTCGGAGAACTCGTTTGATTCACTGAAACGTCCCGAAGGAGGAGAGGAGGAGAGGGAAGGAGAAGGACGCAGGCAAAGATGACTGGGACAGAAAGCTAAGAAAAGGATGGATGAGAGGGGAGGTAGAGGACACAGTGATTGTGAGAGAAGAGGAGATCCAGAGGGAATCTGAGATGAGAGAGAAATGAACAGAAATATCTCATCATTCTTTGCTGCCTTATTGAGGCGGCGGTGGGGGGGGGGGTGATTATAAGCACCCTCACAGGATTTCACCTAAATCACTTGGGAAATTTATCTGCAGTCTTACCTTGCTATAGATTAAATTTGAACTAATTGGGCCCCCGGTGGCGATGCCTGTACTATACATATCACTGCTAACTATGCCACAGATACATGACAGAAACACATTTGAGGCTTGTGTGCCATCACATGCTGAGGACACATGTGCTTTCGAGGGCCTCTGACAAGTCTCCTCAAGAGGGTACAAAACAAAACGAAGGAATAAATGATATCGTTTTCATCTCAAACCTAAAAGAGGAGTCTGGAAACAATATGTTGTTATTTAAAGACGTGTCCTGGCCAACTGACATAACAGGAACCCCATGATAGGATTAACACGGGGTCAGTCAGATGGGTATCAGACAGCTCCAGGGCAGCCAGTTTGGGAATGATTACTGAAGGAAGTTTGCATGTACAGTGAATTTGACTTAAAACACAAGACATAAGATTTTGGGCAGCAATGTGGCGCAGTGGTTAGCGTGGCCGCCTCACAGCAAGAAGGCCCTGGGTTCAAACCCCGGGGTAGTCCAACCTTGGGGGGGTCGTCCTCTGTGTGGAGTTTGCATGTGCTCCCCGTGTCTGCGTGGGTTTCTTCCAGGTGCCCCGGTTTCCTCCCACAGTCCAAAGCCACGTAGGTCAGATGAATCGGCCGTACTAAATTGTCCCTAGGTGTGAATGTGTCGGCCCTGTGATGGCCTGGCGGCCTGTCCAGTGTGTCTCCCCGCCTGCCGCCCAATGACTGCTGGGATAAGCTCCAGCATTCTGCGACCCTGATTGGGATAAGCGGCTCGGATAATGGATGGATGGATGAACATAAGATCTCTTACTCTAGAGAGACTAGGACTGTGTAAGAATAAGAACCGTGCAAGTCTCTAAGAGTATTTGCATACATGGGAAAATTAAGTGGGCAAGGGCGTATGAAGGGAAATAGACAGTAATGATCTTTTTGTTGCAGGGGGCCAAGTCTAGAAATTTTGATTTGCACAACCGAACATCTGTGTAACAGAAATCAAACCACAGTCATACAACTACTCCCCTTCTCTTTAGCATATCGACTCTTATACTCAGACATTTTGGGGCTCAGTCCCTCGCTTAATGCCCCCTGAGATGATGGCAGTCTCTCAGGATTAGTTACACCATTTGGTCACCGATCCTACCCGTCTGTCGGTGGAGGATTTGAGCAGTAGACCTTCCTGGTTCTCCCGTCTTTACATCATCACTGTTGTCCATGTCTGGTTGCAACATGGTAAGCTTTGACACACAGTGAAGTTGTGAGTATTTTATTTATTCTTATTGCTATCAGTGATTGATACCCCCTTCAGCGGTGAATTGTTTGACAAACTAATGATTACTGATTAGCGGGTCGACTGCCGGCACTGGTCGGCATCGCCCTGGCTAGCCTAGCCCAGATAAGCCCGAATGATGGAGCAGGGTGGAGCTGTTGTACAACGCTGCTATTGTTGACCTGTGTGTGTGTGTGTGTGTGTGTGTGTGTGTGTGTGTGTGTGTGTGTGTGTGTGTGTGTGTGTGTGTGTGTGTGTGTGTGTGTGTGTGCAGAATTGAACTTGTCTAGATCATTTCAGGATATATTTAATTGAATTCTCTCGCAGTGCAGGCAGGGGATTTTGCCCGTTTCTCTTGGGTGCATCTACATTTTCCTTCAGGTTGAAGCTGACATCCAGCATTCATACATGGTTATTTTATCAATCTCGACCACAGAGTCAGTTTGCATAATACTAAATGGCATCTTCGCCACGGTTGGAGACATTCTCCATACACTGATGTTGACATTGTTCACCGGGTATGGTCAAAAGACACAATGTACCGGTTCGAATCCCAGAGTTACCGATTCGAACCGGTGCACCGGGTTTAATGTCTCAGATGTGGCAACAATTCTGACAGCTTATATTGAAAATTTGGGAGAATGGCCGAAAAAAAATTGAGGCCCGGGTGGCATGGTGGTCTATTCCATTGCCTACCAACATGGGGATCGCCGGTTCGAATCCCTGTGTTACCTCCGGCTATGTCGGGCGTCCCTACAGACACAGTTGGTCATGTCTGCGGGTGGGAAGCCGGATAAGGGTACGTGTCCTGGTCGCTGCACTAGCGCCTGCTCTGGTCAGTTGGGGCACCTGTTCGGGGGTGAGGGGGAACTGGGGGGAACAGCGTGATCCTCCCACGTGCTACGTCCCTCTGGCGAAACTCCTCGCTGTCAGGTGAAAAGGGGTTGCTGGCGACTCCACGTGTATCTGAGGAGACGTGTTTTAGTCTGCAGCACCTCCCCAGATTGGCAAAGGAGGTGGAGCAGCGACCAGGATGGCTCGGAGGAGTGGGGTAATTGGCCGGATACAACTGGGGAGAAAAAAGGGGGGGAAGCCAGAACGGCTGCTACACCGTGTATATAGTGCTGGCCTGCCAAAGGGAGGGACAGATGGGGGAAATCACGGATTTCAGCTTTAATGTAAATAAGACTGTTGGAAACAACGGGGGCTGGTTTACATAAAGTTTCTCCATGGACAAATCATCTCGACACAAACCAAGCTACATTTACTGGAATTGACAAGATTAAATTTTGCGTCTGCTGGTGCAGCAGGAGAGTGAGTAAAAATGCTCAAATGTAATTTGGATGTGAGATGAAACATCTCGCCAGGCTCTCGATTTGTACAGTATGCTTCTCATCTCTCTCTCTCTCTCTCTCTCTCTCTCTCTCTCTCTCTCTCTCTGTTGCCGTCAGCCCGTTCCCCTGTTTCTATCTCCTCTCACTAATGATTCCTTCCAACAGGCTATCTATTACCACTCTGCCATTAATCTCCCTGTCTTCTTCCTCCCTCTCTTTGTTCCTCCCTTTCCCTCTCTCTCTCGCTCTGCCTTATTCTCCACGTCTCTTTCTGTCTGTGCCTCACTCTACCTCTCCCATCATTGCTCTCTTCTGTCTTTCCTTGTCTTCTTCCTCTCTCTCTCTCTGTCTCTCTCTCTCTCCCTTGCCCAAACAGTATCAGAGAATGATATCCCTCCTTTGTATTCATTGTGTCCCTGGGGGATATTAAAGCAACACACACACACAAACACACAAACACACACACACACACACACACACAGCGTTATGAGTCCAGCAGGAGAGTTATGAGGCATTTCAAAGGAAATGTCTTTCACAAACACACGCAAGCACAAACACTCACACCTACAACATATGCAAACAGAGGGGAAATTAGATTGCAATGGAGCAATGAATCAGGATCATCACCGGATCTGAGGTACCTTCCCCTACAGCGCTCCTCCTTTCACAGACAGTCCTTTAACTAGATGGCGAGAGAGAGAGAGGGAGAGAGAGAGAGAGAGAGAGAGAGAGAGAGAGAGAGAGAGAGAGAGAGAGAGAGAGAGAGAGAGAGAGCTGAAGACAGGGGGAGAGATAGTAACATAAGCCATATATTCCCACCATTATGATTATGTACAATATCTAAATTGTGAATAACAAATGGCAAATTTCAAAAGAAAATGCTAAATATCACAAAAAACTTCTCACGTTCGTTTGAGGTGGGGGAAAAAAACGTTGCTAAATTGCGAAGATGCAATGAACGGTAATGGAAATTGTATTGTGGAATAAATGATGACGTGTGGGATCAAGTCAGTATCCATTGCTGCAGCCGTTATAATGCTGCCCGTTGCACGTCTTTGTCATCATCTTTGCACAGTATGGAACAAGAGCCGGTGGGGCTGACGTAAACATACGGCGATAACTCCTCCGTCGGCAAAAAGGCTTTGAAAACTCTCCGTTTCTTTGCCTTTGAGAATGAACACTTGAGCTGTTGTGCTCGTGGGTGTTGCAGTGGTCTTTCACTGTCAGTCCGGTCGTGCACCGTGCACAGGTAGGAGGATTTATCAAGCAACAGTCCATGATGGAAACAAACACTGGTTTCAAAAACGGGCTAAAAAAAGAGACAAACAGAGATGACCCGGGAAGGGTGAGACAAAGAGAGAGGGAAATTGACAGAGAGAGAGAGAGAGAGAGAGAGAGAGAGAGAGAGAGAGAGAGAGAGAGAGAGAGAGAGAGAGAGGAACTGGTAGAGAGATAGATAGATAGACATTAGACAAACAAACTAAGAGACTTTGTGCTTTGTGACAGTGAAAGAGAGACAAAAGCAGAGAAATAGAAAGAGGAACAAAGAGATATCACTTGGATATCACCTGATTTCCCCTCGGGGATGAATAAAGCATTCTGATTCTGAATACAGGAGGCGACAGAGCGAGGTACATTAGACAAAGAGAGAGAGAGGGAGAGGGAGAGAGAGGGAGATTCCTCAGGATTGAGATATGTTGCGAGACAGAACAAGGGGAAAAAAGCAAAGTGGCCTCAACTTCATTCCTGGAGCAACATCAAAAAGGGGGAGGTAAATGCTGCACAAAAGGGGAAAGCCCTAGCTAGCAAACAACAAGATCAGGCCTGCCAGAAATTAATTTCACTATGTCTTCCTCTTTCACCTTTCTTTCCAAGTTTATGGTTCCTTCTTCCTGGTCTGGGGCAGTGCAGGATCTGTCTCTGGCAAATATTGTCCTAGCCACCTAACGAGCAAGCAGCTAACCAAGAAAGTGTCCGGTTAGCTTTCTAAGAAACTAATAACTGACGACCAGCTGATCAAGTAACCGACTAAGTAACGACTCATCTTGTGTTTTATGTCTGTCTTGCACTGTTTGGCGAAGCCGCAGCCCTTATTTCATTTTTAACGTGCCTGCACATTGTTTTTAATGACAATAAATGCAATTGACTGACACATAATGATAAGACAGACTGACACGCCAACTGACAAGCAGTTGGAAAGCAAAGAAACTAAGTCAACTACTTAAATAACTGGGTAGTTAACCTACCTACGTGACTAGTTGTATGACCTGACTGACTGTCTAACACATGGATTAAGTATACTCTAGTTTACACATCACTTTCTGGCTTATAGACTTGCCAACTTAAAAACAACAAACAAAATAAACTCTTTAAGGTGTATCGTGTTGTTTTCAAGGGAGTCTCGCAGCAAAGGACAACAGTCCCTTACATTTAAAGGGACAATCCACCGGTTTTCAACCCTCATGTATCTCCGACAGGGATGGCAGATTAATACACCTGCAGCCATTCCTGGTCGTTTCTGCATATTTGGGGCGGAAGTTTTCTTCTTCTTCCAGCCTCCAAGTGACTTTTGTGGCGTCATTTGACGTACAGCCTAGCGGGGATTTTTTTTTTTAAGAAGAAAAAGAAGAAAACAGCAAGAACAAAACATAGACGTGGGCACAAGAAGAATTTGAGGAATCTGAAAATTTTGAGGGACGTCTTGTTTTACAAACTTTAGTTTTGAGAATTCCTAAATAGGCCACTTGATTTTTGATAGGGATATTGCAAATAGTGCCATTAATTCACATTTATTTAAATTCAGGCACAGTCCAGAAGCATTAGAAAATGATCCAATTAAATCTAAACCAGTAAGAACTCGAGATGCACCTTTCTAATACTCCAATCTGTTCAAAAACATGTTCTCCTACTCTTGGCTCAACCACGTTTCCGGTGGTGTAAATGACGTCCTACAACTCTGGCGCAAAGGATGACGATGCGGACGCTAGCCTGCAGCAATGCATTCTGGTACATGTAGGCGCTGTGGGAAAGAGTAAGACAACTTAATAAACCACAGTTCTGGTTTAATCCATCAATCTAAATGAAAAGCATTAGCGTTTTCAAGTGGAGAACCATCATCATCTGTAATTTTGAGAGGGACTGACTGAATTTAGTTAATTTAATGACTTACAAACTGGACATGTAGCCACATCGCTTGCTACAAAATTATATGTAACGTTCCTACCTGTCAACCAAATGATCTAGATAGCCTACGTAGTTATTTATTCTTAGTTTAAGGTCTCTGATACCCCACCCAAGCCTGGTTTGCCTCAGTCTTTTTTCTATCTCAACACCATCTACTACAACTACTACTATCTCAACATCATCTACTACGACTACTGCTATCTCACCACCATCTACTATGACTACTGCTGTCTCACCACCATCTACTATGACAACTGCTATCTCACCACCATCTACTATGACTACTGCTATCTCATCACCATCAAAACCAATAAATCAAATTTAATTCAGCGGCATTTTCGCTCAGGCAAGAAAGCAGCCCTCCACTTCCCATTCACCATTACAAGGAGTAATGAGTAATAAAACTGCTGATACATGACTGAAACACACAACCAAGCTCATTATGCGTACTGTTGATACATGCACACACACATACATATATATATGTATATATATATACATACACACAGGCTTAACCTGCACACCAGACGTGCCACACACTGTGCACACACTGCTTCACACACCCACACCAACACACAAACACGTTAATCCAGCACATATTTACACAGACACCCTTTTTTGTCTGTCTCTTTCTCTAACCCACACGTTGACAAACACACTCACAAAGGAAGACACTCGCAGTCAGCTGCTTTGCCTTGCCAGATTGTGGGCTTGTGGGTTTTGCGTGCTCATGTAATTGTTATGCAGGTGGGTGAACCTCCTGTCTGATTTTCCCTCAGAGAAGATTTCAGGGTCGCCCACTTGTCGCCTAGCAGCAACGCTTCTGTGCTGCTGCCAAACGCCCAGGACGAATCCTGCACGGGCCGAGAAACACAGCTGGGCTATTTTCATACATGATACCAGCAGAATTATCCTTTTCAATGGAGTGTGTGGGAAAGCCTTTGACAGGGCCTCTTATACTACCGTAAAACTTGTAATACAGAGCTCTTGTCCTGGGTTGAAACAAGGAAGAAAGGCTCAAATGAAAATCTTTTTTTTTTTTAAATGACATTGCCCAGCATTGAGATTAGTTTATATCGATACAATTAAATGCACATGCGAACACACACACACACACACCCTCACATGTATACACATGCACACACGAATCTCTGTTGAGGAAATCTTGGGGTTGTCATGATGATTAATCTAACGGCAGCCATTGCAACTCGCACAAGACTGTTGTATGGTGACAGATAGGCAGCTTCCAGGAGAACTGTCAGTTACATGATTGTGTGCGTGTGTGTGTGTGTGCGTGCGTGCGTGCGTGCGTGCATACTGATTTCTATCAGGTCCCGGGGTCTCCTTGGCAAATTGAATCTGGTTCTCGTTGGCGTACTTGTATCTATCTATGATTGCCCAGGTTGCAGTTCTGTCCTCTCAGAGCATGTGCTTGTAGATAAGCACTAAAAGACTGTGAAAGCGACAAATAAAAAATGAGAGAGGGGGAGGGGGGGGGGAACCACAGTCTAGCCACTGAAAAGGGCAGACACACAAAAAAAATCTTGGCTACCAAAACTGCAAAGAATATGTGGTCACTTTACGGCAGGTGAGGTTGAGACAGAGATGCACCTCCTCCTAAATTGTGAGAAATTCCAGAACATAAGTGAAAAATACCAGGAGAAATCTGAAAAACAGATTCCAAATTTTCTACTCCTGGATGGGGAAGAACAATGGCCACTTAGTATTTTAGGAGAGGGCTGAAGGTCACACCTTGCAGCACAGTATGTGTCAGAATGCCATCGCCGAAGGGTCAGCGAGTGACCAAAACACTGTCAATTACTGTTCAAATAATATTCTATATTTCTACCAGTTCTACCTATTCCGTTTTATGTTTATTTATTGTTTAATACTCTATCAACCTATTTCACTGTCACCTGCTTTGGCAACATTGTAATGAATGCAGGCATAACAATAAAGCATTATTGAATTGAATTAAAATTGAATTGAGAGAGAGAGCAAGAGAGAGAGAGACAGACGGATTGAAAGATGGAGAGACAGAGAGAGAGAGAATGGGAGAGAGACCCTTTTGACCTTTAAGCAAGTCTTTAATGGTCCAAATTTTCCACTCACATTAAGATAACAGTAGTATTAACACAGATACTTATATACATATTGAACAACAATCCCCATACACAGGAAAGACAAAAGACGCAGACCTTCCCTTTTTCCCAGAAATGAAGACGAAGTAATTGGTTTTCTACAGTGCACAGAACATCTCCATGTCCCCAAACAGAAACAATCCTTCCAAGTTTGGAATCATTTTGAAATACATGAACTTAATTTTCAGCCGAGCAGCCACTAGACCCCTGAACATGAATGTAGCATCTGTGGATCTGGGGGGAGAGAGAGAGAGAGATGTTTTAAGAAAAATACAGATTCTCATTTAATTCTGAACAATGACAGGGCTCAGTTTAGCAATGGGATTAGTCAAAAATGGGTTCCCACCATGTTAGCGGTACAGCATGGTTGGCCATGCTTGGCCATCCCTCTCTCACCTCGATGTTGTTCTGCCTCCACATCTCCCTGTAATAACAGTAAGGGACCCCCCCCCCCCCCCGCCGCCGCCACTGGTATTATTGCCATGATAACTCCCCGTTCAATTAACTGGCAGCCAGTGAGCCTAATCTCCCATTTTCTCTGATATGTGTGTGTGTGAGATACATCCCAAACCAGACCTCATCTGATCTCCTCCAGAAACAGATAAAAGGTGATCAAGAGAGCTTCAGTAACTGATATATATGGTAGATAGCTCCCGTCAAGACGTTCAGATGGCCAAGTATTGAAAATGAGAAGTATTCAGAAGTCAGTTTAAATACTTCTCCGCGGCTGGCGGCTAGACAGGTGTCACGGCACGATCGGAATCACCCTGATGGAGTAAAAGGTATTTTACCGCTCTGCTCTCTGTCGTCGCTCGGTGACATTTTTGTGAACCGGGTGAACGCACAAAAACCAGAGCTTTCGGTCTTTATCGGCTTCCTGGGCTCAAGGAAGGATCACTCGAGCTTCCTTGGCAAACACACGTGGATTTGAATAAATGCTAACTTGAATTCTCTCCTTTTCTCTCTCTCTCTTTCTCTCTCCTTCTTCTTCTTCTCCTCCTCCTCCTCTCTGGCTCTATCTCTCTCTCCCTATGTAGAAAAGTGTTAAGGAGGGAATCCTATTGAAACAGACCAGCTCCTTTCAGAGATGGAAGAGGAGGTATTTCAAACTGAGAGGAAGGACCCTCTACTATGCCAAAGACTCCAAGGTACAGTCCAGTACAGTCCAGATCCTATATTTACAGTCCAGATATCACCTATATTTATTAGCATAGCTCACATAGTTTATATCGCCCTTACCCCAATGAATGATATTCACTGACTCGCTCGCTCATGGGAGAAACTGCTCTCTCTCTCTCTCTCTCTCTCTCTCTCTCTCTCTCGCTCTCTAGCGCTCTCCTGTATTTTTTAATGCTTTACTCATACGTGTCGCTATCATGGTCACATGGATATTGCATCTGACCTTTGCACTCGTGGTTTTTGGATTCTTGGCTTTGTGTTGGAAGTAGGTCAGCGTAATGCATGCTCCCTGCTAAACCAAGGTGAGAAAAGGCTGGAAAATCTGTTAATTTTCATGTTGATGGTTCGTTTTTTTTTTTTTTTTTTCAGGCTCTGATTTTTGATGAGGTGGATCTGTCGGATGCCAGCGTGGCTGAAACCAGCACCAAGAACATCAACAACAGCTTCACGGTAAACACAGATGGCACCACAACGTCGGGAGCATTTAGAGGGAAATCACTGTTGCATCTGGGCTAGATGGGCTTATTCACTGACATACTACAAGTCTACACACGCCCTTTATTGTGTTAAGCGTAATTGGGGTTTATTTTAGCATTTTTGGTCTTTTTATGTTAGCATTCATCTCATTTTTAGAATTGTCTTTTATTTTACTCTTCGGTTAGTTTTTGTGTAAAGTGCTTCATAACGCCTGTTTTGAAAAGTGCTATATAATGGAGTTTATTATAGCATGTTCATGGCGAATACTGGTCTTTGATTGGCTAGCGTCATGGGTTGTCCCTTACTTACTATTCCCTTACTATCATTTTCAGAGTTTTGTGTTTTCTCTCTCTCTCTCTCAGGTGATCACACCGTTTCGTAAGCTGATGTTGTGTGCAGAGAGCAGGAAGGAGATGGAGGACTGGATCACCGCGCTCAAATCAGTCCAGAAATGGGAAATCTATGAGGTCAGTGCTCCTCCTCCTTCTTCTTCTTCTTCTTCCTCCTCCTCCTCCTCCCCTGTCCGTTCATCATGTGGTCATGCCTGTATTGTCCAGTGTGAAAGCCATGCAGGTGGTCTATAGTTATCACATGAGCTGCAGTATATTTTTTCTGCCTTGACATAGACGGCGCTGTAAGGCAGTGATATGTAAAGGAGCTCTCACTTGGATTTAATTCTGGCCCAGTGGGAGCTGTAAGAGTTAGGCTATAGCAAGAAACAATAAATCTTTATTTATTGCCGTTGGGAAATTTTGCATTGTGCAAGACACAAAAATACAATTTAATAACTTATCAGAGCAAGCTGAACACAGTATTACGTTGGTCGGGCGTCCTCTGAAACATGTAAAATGCAGGCTCATGTCAGGGCAAGCTAGCAAAAATGGGATTTCATGAAATATCTTTTAGTATTTTCAGTTCACTTGCTCTTTAAATTGTTTTTGTGTATAAACAGACGTCTCTTTTTAACGTGATCAGGACTTGCGCTTCATTATTTTCTCTCCATGAGTGAAATTTAATCACTTCTCAGCTCCTGTTTCACTTCATATGTCCTCTAATCTCCCACTTGTTCAGCCAGTTTCTGCTGAAATTGATAGAAATGGAAAAACTGGAGGCGATTTGGTCCGTTTCTCTCTAAATTGCTCTTTTTTAGTTTTAATCATGCAGTCGGGTTTTGGATTCAAAGTAGTAATGGCAATTTATTTCTCTATGATCATGCGAGTGAGAATAAATTGTTTGATTAAGTGGGAAATTGCAAAAGTCTTCATGACAATTGTGATTTTTTTTTTTGCATGCACTTTAGCGGTCAGACTATTTCCAGGCCGTCTGTTGTCATCTGCCCCGAATGCAGATGTCAACGTCCTATCCTTGTGTATTTCTGCTCCCATGTAGTCAACATGTGTTTCACATAAAGATGATGACATTCTGCTTTAGGGTAAAATCCTATCCTAAGTTAGTTGCAGTATTTCATTTTTGTTTTTGTTTTTTTGCCCCCAATTACCTCACTCCCCGAGCTGTCCCGGTCGCTGCTCCACCCCCTCTGCCAATGCGGGGAGGGCTGCAGACTACCACATGCCTCCTCTGATACATGTGGAGTCGCCAGCCGCTTCTTTTCACCTGACAGTGAGGAGTTTCACCAGGGGGACGTAGTGCATGGGAGGGTCACGCTATTCCCCCCAGCCCGAACAGGTGCTCCGACCTACCAGAGGAGGTGCGAGTGCAGCGACCAGGACACATACCCACATCTGGCTTCTCACCTGCAGACACGGCCAATTGTGTCTGCAGGAACGCCCGACCAAGCCGGAGGCAACACAGGGATTCAAACCGGCGATCTCCGTATTGGTAGACAACGGAATAGACCGCCACGCTACCTGGATGCCCCAGTTGCAGTATTTGTATAGTTTTCTTTTCCTTGTGGATTTCTCCCCCGGGCTGGACAGCTTAACCTGAAGCATTGCTGTCATTGTCTGATCCTTCTGTATCCCTCGCTGCAGCGGCCAGTCAGTTTAATGTACAGCGCTGAGGCTGTTTATCCTCCTCTTCGGGGCCATCCGCTCTGCATAAAACACTGTCATTGGTCTGTCCCAAACATAATATGCATCAGTCAGTTAAACATGGCGCACTGACATTACTGTCCTCTGCGTCTGTATTTTCTCTGCATCCCAAGGTCGTCCAGTTAGTAATGTCCAATCTCCTTCTGAAATCACCTCATCCCTATGAATCTCTCCTGGCCATCTCCTTTGAATTCCATCAGTGATGTCATTGTCCCGTCCTTCTGTGTCTCTCCTTCCCCTCCCCAGGCCAGCCAGTTTAATATGGAGCATTTCTCTGGGATGCACAACTGGTATGCCTGCTCCCACGCCAGACCCACCTTCTGCAACGTCTGCAGAGAAGCCCTGCCGGGGGTCACGTCCCACGGCCTGTCCTGCGAAGGTGAATACATGTGATCACACACACACACACACACAGCTGTATAAATGCTCCAGAAATATTGAGACACACCTTTGAACAACTCCTTTTGTACTCTGTAGGTAAGTGCCTTAGTACACACACTAGTGTTGCGTATCACACACACATTTTACCAGTGGTGAAATAAATAATGCATTTTCTGACCCTGGGGTTGTCGATTTCAGGAACCAGATTGTCTGTATTGAAAATACTGTCAGTGAAAGGTGCATGAATTGGATTCTTTCAAAGTTTATAGAACAGGTTTAACTGCTGTGTGACCCCGCCCAGCACGCCATAGTAGAATGCATAAAACCACCGAGGCGGCCGAGCTTGTTTGCTTCATATTATCCGTTTAGCGTACCCATTGTAAATTTTTATCTCCTTCACCCCCTCTACAGTGTGTAAGTTCAAGGCCCATAAGCGCTGTGCCGTGCGCTCCACCAACAATTGCAAATGGACCACACTGGCCTCCATAGGAAATGACATCATGGAGGATGAGGACGGGGTGAGTGACTTGGCTGCTTGTACTCCTGGTTGCATAGTGTGCCGTGTCTCTTTTGGAGTGAAACAACCTGCAATTTCTTTGTAAAGAAAAATTACCTGAGTGTGTGTTCTGTTTGTAATGTGTGTGTGTGTGTGTGTGTGTTCTCCACCTTTAGGTGTCCATGCCCCATCAGTGGCTGGAGGGCAACCTGCCAGTCAGTGCCAAGTGTGTTGTGTGTGACAAGAACTGTGGCAGTGTCAGGAGGCTGCAGGACTGGCGCTGCCTCTGGTGCAAGGCCATTGTAAGTAACCCCGCCACCGCCACGTAGGTCCGTACCGATTCTGAAAATTGCATGAGAGGCAATGCAATTTAAAGCGGTGACTGAAATTAATTAGAGAACGAGATGCGACAGAGAGAAAAATAAATTATTTGAACAGCACGAGTCAATTCCAGGTAAAAATGACCAATATTCACAGTTGTGAGCAAGGTTGTGTTGTCATAGCGAAGTCGTGGTGTACATCTGAGAATGATGCAGTGTGCTTTTAGGATAGTGGTCACCTATCGCTGCATCAGAGATGACGGCTCCGGGATTTCGAATCATTTTAGAGAGGCTGAATGTAATCAGGGCGGCACGGTGGCACAGTGGTTAGCGCGGTGGCCTCACAGCAAGAAGGTCTGGGGTTTGAGCCCCGGAGTAGTCCAACCATGGGGGTCGTTCTGGGTCGTCCTCTGTGTGGAGTTTGCATGTTCTCCCCGTGTCTGTGTGGGTTTCCTCCGGGTGCTCCGGTTTCCCCCCACAGTCCAAAGACATGTAGGTCAGATGAATCGGCCGTACTAAATTGTCCCTAGGTGTGTGTGTGTGTGTGTGTGTGTGTGTGTGTGTGTGTGTGTGTGTGTGTGTGTGTGTGTGTGTGTGTGTGTGTGTGTGAGAGAGAGAGTCAGCCCTATGATGGCCTGGCGGCCTGTCCAGGGTGTCTCCCCGCCTGCTGCCCAATGACTGCTGGGATAGGCTCCAGCATCCCCGCGACCCTGAGAGCAGGATAAGCGGTTTAGATAACAGATGGATGGATGGATGGATGGAATCAGAGATGCGTCGGCTGCAACACAGTTCATGTAGTACACACAGTTCATGTAGTACACACAGTGTATGCAGTAACATGAAAGGTTGGAAACATGTAGTACATCTATTAAGAGACGGTGTTATATGAAATATGGTGACTGGGTGCCTTTAATTTGTATCCCTGTAGCCCCTTATTTCTGGTCAAATTAATTTACCTTGAACAATAGAGCACCGCGTTTCAGTTAATACAGAAACAAGCTTTAAAAACTTGTATTTTTTATTTCGGATATAATGGATGAAGTTGGCCAGTTAGTCTCAAATAGCCATATAGGGCAGAGACCTCGGTCCGGGCACGCAGGAAGATGTGTTAAGTAGGTGGGCTGCCAACTGAAATGAAAAGTATTGTGGCAAGCGGGTGTGAAAGAACGAGTCGAGAGGCAGAGATCTCTTTTTAATCGCAACTCCTGTGCCCCCATACACCACACGACCCCGGGGGTGCTCTTTTATTCACACCGACCAGAACCGACAACAATGTAATGAGTCCCCCCACCACACCCCCATATCCTAAGTGGTGATAGGTCCCAGTCACGGTCCTACAGTCAGTTAGTCAGTAAACAGTGTCCTACTTAGTCTGAGTCGAACCCAAAAACAACAACACAAGAATAACCACAACATGAACGCCACGTCATTAAAACACAATTTTACATCTAACATTAACAGTCCCATCAGCCATTGCGCTCCCCCGCTGCAGAACCGCCGACAGTCAGAGCGACCGCCTCCCCCGGTCGCCACAGTATGGCATCATTGTTTTGTTGGTAAGGTGCGTGTGTAGCAGGTTTGGAATGGGGCGTTCACTCAGGGCCGTGTCAACAGCATTCTAGGCCCCCGGGCAAAGCGGTGCGCTGGGGCCCCTCCCTACGCAACCACTCACAGGAATAGAAATGTAAATGGTCGATCAAATTAAACATACGTTTATTGGTACTTCCAACAAAAACAGTGTTTAAATATTAAAAAACCTGCTGCACAGCAAAGATTAATCAACACAAACGTCTGAATAGTAGAAAATGAACCTTGAAAAACACAAACAGTTCAACATATAAATGATACTCAACTGGTAAACCATACAGACGGAGATGGCACAGCATTAAATTACTTATTATTTATTATTAATCAAGTGTTCAACACAAACGTTTGCGGAATTTCTTTGCAGAGAATTGCTTTATAATTGGCTTGAAGTCAGTGGTCTTCTTTTACATGCTTTTCCGTTATGTAGCGCGTGAGGTACGTACACATACATGCACGTGCGGTTGCAGAGGTGACCGTGATACCACATCAGAGGCGAATGCCAATGTCCACTTGTATAAAGATAGAAATTAACGTTAATATCGTTCATCATCTTTAGTAAAACACATACTAAATATGCATTTTCCAATAACATATTTATAGTATAGTATTTATTTATTGACAGCAAGTCACAACTTACATAGATTAGCATGGGGCCCCTATGCTCGTGGGGCCCCCGGGCACCTGCCCAGCGTGCCCATGCGTTAAGACGGCCCTGTGTTTACTCACTTCATTATTAACATGTACGTTCCACGCAGCCCGAAATAATGGTATGTTTTAGTACGTTAGTAAAAGTTAGGCATACTGTTGGGTCTAAGATGTTACACAAGCACCTGCCACTACTGGGGGGGGGGCCTACACCCACCACTAGGAGGAGCTGCAGCCCCCCCAGCCCCCCATTTCCCGTGCTAATGAGACCGCCACTCCTGTGTGTTGTGACCTCATCTAAAACGAACCACCACCCTGTAAAATAGCACTTGAAAAGTCACAAGGACACACACATATAACTACAAAACATATACACACACACACACATATATATACACACACACATATATCTACAAACAGTATAATTACTGTGTAAATATTCTGTCTGACTCTGTTTACATTGAGGGCTTCGATTATCGTCTCCAAAGGCACGTGAAACGTCTACACTAGGGTGAAATATGGCTCTACATTTGTAATCAGCTTTTGAAATTAGCGTGATACTTTGCTGCAGGTTTTTGCTCTGGTTTAATCCCGGGTAGGGTTTTAAGTGGACACACAATAGTTAAAGTAGTTCAACACAACACCACCTACACATATACACACCGGCAGACAAAATCATTCAGTTGGTCAACCAGGTGGTGCAGGGCTTATATTTGGGGTATTAGTATGTCATTTTTGACTAAAATGTCTCCTTACACACACACACACACACACACACACACACACACACACACACACACACACACACACACACACACACACACACACACAACCAGATGAGCTGCATGAATAATTCTCCTCGTTCCACTTGATGGTGCTTGAATTGTTTTTAGAGTCCTTCAGGCAATATACGTGGTACAAAGACTAACCTTCTACACGCACACAAACACACACACACACACACACACACACACACACACATGAAGTACGTTGGTATTTGTAAAGGTTATAGAACTGACATTTGGTGGGTTTCAGAGGGATGACCTTTCTGCCTCCACTGAAATATAGGATTACTATGTTGATCACTAACTCTGATGTGTGTGTGTGTGTGTGTGTGTGTGTGTGTGTGTGTGTGTGTTGTTTGTGCATATAGGTTCACAACAGCTGTAAAGAACAAATGGGGAAGGTGTGTCCCTTGGGTCAGTGTCGCGTGTCCATCATTCCTCCCACGGCCCTCAACAGCATTGATTCAGATGGTGAGAAACACACACACACACACACACTCCTTTGTTCATAGCCGTACGTTCAGGTTGGGGGTCCTGGAATGTCACTGCCCACCTTTTCCCAGTGTTTCATCCTGACGCGAGCATGACAAGATGAAGAGAGGAGTGGAACTTCCTGAAAGTCACTTCCTGCGGTCCAGGCTCGCTTTCACTGACGGATGAAGAAAATAGAGCACCACGTAAACCAGCCTGCTCAGTGATCGATAAGCTTTTTAGTAAATTTAATTAATTAGTGCATTTATGAATTCTTGAGATCGAAATCGTGGCCCATTTAACTCCTCTCTTGGATTTTACTTCAGGCTTTTCGGGGGCCGCCTCTTGGTTTCCTGTCGCTACAAAATGATTTGGTGGTACCTGTGCAAAATACCTGTACAGGTGTTTTGTTGTTCACTATAATCCCATCTCTTCACAAAGATGTTTTTCTATTCATCCTTGTAATATATATATATATATATATATGTATATATACAGTGGGGTTTTCTCAAGACTGAGAAAAAGGGTCTTTGAAAACCATGACCTCCAGGCCAGGATGAAAATTCTGGTCTACAGAGAGGTAGTGTTGCCCACCCTACTGTATGGATCAGAATCCTGGACCACATACAGCAGGCACCTGAAGGCACTGGAGGCACATCATCAGAGGTGCCTCTGAAAAATCCTCAAGACCACCTGGGAAGATAGACACACCAACACCAGTGTCCTGGAGGAGGCTAACATTCCCGCTATCACTGCCACCATCGCCCAACACCAGCTCAGATGGACTGGCCATGTCATCCGTATGCCTGACTCTCGCCTTCCAAAACAAGTCCTATACTCCCAGCTTCTCACAGGACAACATGCCCCGGGAGGTCAGAAGAAAAGGTATAAGGATAACATCCAAGCGAACGTCAAAAAATGCCACACAGACCCTAAGACCTGGGAGGACACAGCAACCAACAGGGCGGCCTGGAGAAAACCTGTCCGGGAAGGAGCTGCTCTATATAATAATGATCTCCGCCGTGCTGCAGATGACAAGTGCAGACTCAGAAAGGAGGGAGTTTCCACCAAAAAGGCCCAAACCAATCTCACGACTACCACCACCCACCCCTGCCCACACTGCACCAAAATATGCAGCTCCAGGATCGGCCTCTTCGCCCACCTGAAGACCCACAAGGACCAAGAAGGAGGACAGTCATACTTGACCCTGAGTGACTGCCAATGATGAGTGAGATATATATATATATAGTTTTTTTTTCTTCCGGAAACCGTCAATGGTGTTGATAAAAATGCTCAACTAATGAGGAGTGGAATATCAATATATATACGTATATATAACTTTGTTAAAAGAAACACTCAACAGTAGGGAAAGTGCTCAACAAATAAGAAGCAAAATAATCCAGTAAGACAAGTAAATTCCTTATGAGACAGTACAAGCCTGTTTCATGCCATAAGCACTCATCAGCTGTCAATAAAGCTACACAGGAAAGAACATATCATTTACTGCCTCGTCGTGCACATCATATGCACAACGTCCAGTGGGGAAGGGAGAGGTGCGACATTCAAAAATTCAAAAACATATGATCGCTAACGGTCCAATGGGGGGAGTGGGTTGGTATTTGTCTATTGGCATGATTTATTTATAATTATAAAATAGGTGCTTATATCTATGTCTGCAACTGCTGGCCAATTCATTCCTGTTATTCAATGTGGACATCTCTGGTTTGCAAATGATAAATATTTTTCAGTTAGAAATAGGTTGTACATTTTACTACTGGTTAAATATGTTTTGTTCTTTGAGAGGATTTTCCAGGTGGTTGAATAATTAATGTTTCTGTCCACCAATGACCAAATATAACGGCTTAAAGATGTTACATTCTTTAAATGGTTGTTTCTAAAGCTACACATGTGTGCATTATATATATAAATGTATGTGTGTGTGTGTATAATGTATATGTATATACAATATATACATATATGTATATATTTGTGTGTGTATATATATGTACAACATATGAATGTATATACTATATATAGTATATACATATGTAGATATATACAATATACACTACCGTTCAAAAGTTTGGGATCACCCAAACAATTTTGTGTTTTCCATGAAAAGTCACACTTATTCACCACCATATGTTGTGAAATGAATAGAAAATAGAGTCAAGACATTGACAAGGTTAGAAATAATGATTTGTATTTGAAATAAGATTTTTCTTACATCAAACTTTGCTTTCGTCAAAGAATCCTCCATTTGCAGCAATTACAGCATTGCAGACCTTTGGCATTCTAGCTGTTAATTTGTTGAGGTAATCTGGAGAAATTGCACCCCACGCTTCCAGAAGCAGCTCCCACAAGTTGGATTGGTTGGATGGGCACTTCTTTGAGCAGATTGAGTTTCTGGAGCATCACATTTGTGGGGTCAATTAAACGCTCAAAATGGCCAGAAAAAGAGAACTTTCATCTGAAACTCGACAGTCTATTCTTGTTCTTAGAAATGAAGGCTATTCCATGCGAGAAATTGCTAAGAAATTGAAGATTTCCTACACCGGTGTGTACTACTCCCTTCAGAGGACAGCACAAACAGGCTCTAACAGGTACTATTTAATGAAGATGCCAGTTGGGGACCTGTGAGGCGTCTGTTTCTCAAACTAGAGACTCTAATGTACTTATCTTCTTGCTCAGTTGTGCAACGCGGCCTCCCACTTCTTTTTCTACTCTGGTTAGAGCCTGTTTGTGCTGTCCTCTGAAGGGAGTAGTACACACCGGTGTAGGAAATCTTCAATTTCTTAGCAATTTCTCGCATGGAATAGCCTTCATTTCTAAGAACAAGAATAGACTGTCGAGTTTCAGGTGAAAGTTCTCTTTTTCTGGCCATTTTGAGCGTTTAATTGACCCCACAAATGTGATGCTCCAGAAACTCAATCTGCTCAAAGAAGTGCCCATCCAACCAATCCAACTTGTGGGAGCTGCTTCTGGAAGCGTGGGGTGCAATTTCTCCAGATTACCTCAACAAATTAACAGCTAGAATGCCAAAGGTCTGCAATGCTGTAATTGCTGCAAATGGAGGATTCTTTGACGAAAGCAAAGTTTGATGTAAAAAAAATCTTATTTCAAATACAAATCATTATTTCTAACCTTGTCAATGTCTTGACTCTATTTTCTATTCATTTCACAACATATGGTGGTGAATAAGTGTGACTTTTCATGGAAAACACAAAATTGTTTGGGTGATCCCAAACTTTTGAACGGTAGTGTATGTGTATACACACACACACACACACACACATTTCCACCAACCTAATTTCATGTAAAATGTGAAGTTTTGAATAACAAAAGCTGAATGGACACACCAAATTAGCAGAAAGAAAACCCCTTGCCTGCGGTGGTAATGCTGTCATGCTGAAAGTAAGATGTTGGTACAGCGAGTGATAGAAACTGCATTTTTTGAATGAATCCAGTAAAATTTCATTTTTCTCAACCCATATCTGTTTCTATTGAATGTCTTCAGTGATCCTGCGCTGTCCTCGGATCATCATAATTGGGTCCTAAGTCCACCCCTCTTTTTTGCTCAGGCTTCTGGAAGGCCACTTCAGCATCATGTCTCAGCCCGCTGTTGGTCCTTGTCAACTCCAAGAGCGGAGACAACCAGGGAGTCAAGTTCCTACGCAAGTTCAAACAACTGCTCAACCCCGCCCAAGTCTTTGACCTGATGAATGGAGGACCACAGCTCGGGTATGTCTGGTTTCATGTCCCTACCCAGCCACCATCCGTTTTAGCAATCACCAAGCTAGCGTAGCAGTCTATTCCGTTGCTTACCAACACGGGGATCGCCTGTTCGAATCCCCGTGTTACCTTCAGCTTGGTCGGGCGTCCCTACAGACACAATTGACCGTGTCTGCAGGTGGTAAGCCGGATGTGGGTATGTGTCCTGATCGCTGCACTAGCGCCTCCTCTGGTCGGTCAGGGCACCTGTTCAGGGGAGAGGGGGAACCTGGGGGAATAGCGTGATCCTCCCATGCGCTATGTCCCCCTGGTGAAACTCCTCACTGTCAGGTGAAACGAAGCGGCTGGCGGCTCCACATGTATTGGAGGAGACGTGTGGTAGTCTGCAGCCCTCCCCGGATTGGCAGAGGGGGTGGAGCAGCGACCGGGATGGCTCGGTAGAGTGGGTTAATTATCAGATACAACTCGGGAGAAAAGGGGGTCTGTGTTTCTGTGTTTGAGCTGAGTGGGAATAAGGGAGCGGATGTGAGCGTGGGAGAACATTTGTAAACAACCAGAGGAAAGCGTCCTCACCTGGAAACCGTACGAGCTCACTATCGCTCCTGGCGTCGTATAAATATTGAATATGCTCTCCGAAAGGGAAATACATTAAAACCAAAAGAGAATTCAAAACGGAAGCTGCATTGCCACCAGTTTTTATCGTGCAAGTGAGAGATGACTTTTCTTTTCTTTTTTTTTACTATCTTGGTCAAACATGAGGATGTGAGGGTGAGGGCAGTGGCATGTCCCCATCCAACAACTAAAGATGTTTTTGTGATGGTCATGAAATATTTGAAAGGCTGCTGTTTCACACCTCACTGGTTCCACCTTCAAGGGTTTATGTGACGTGTTGAGGGAAACCATACTTGAAGGACATGCAGTGAATGGAGGGCTCTGCAATGCTGTGCAAAACATTCTCCCATACATGTTGTGTCCAGATGAACCGATTCAACCTTTGATTTTCTTACCTGGATTATTGAGCATGCAGAAAGACATTTCCCCATGTGTTCTCTTCACACACACACACACACACACACAAAAAAAAGTTGAAACATCCAGTATAACATTTGTGTCACATTTGAGAAAATAGACAGAATGGGGCTGGAGCCAAGGTTTAGTTGATACATAGGCAGTTTAGCAAGTTTACAGTTGTACCTAGTAGGGGTGTAACGGTACACAAAAATCATGGTTCGGTACGTCTTGATGCACGCTCAATAATCCAGGTAAGAAAATCAAAGGTTGAATCAGTTCATCTGGACACAACGTTAATTGACAGATACATGTCATCACTCAACTAAGTGACATCTTCAGTCTAAACTGACTGCAGGTATCCCCACCCTTATAAACAAACAATACAATACAGAGTTTCAAAGGCCATGTGTACTATTCACAGAGGATTTGGGAAGAGAGGAGCGCTAACATTTTAGCCCAGGACTCCACAGTCTGCACCCATCTACAGGCCAGTGGCCACCCTTTCAAGGATGAGGATGTGCACATCCTTGATAGGGAGGAATGCTGGTTTGAACGGGGAGTCAAAGAGGCCATCTATGTGAAGAGGGAACGACCATCCCTTAACCAAGGGGGGAGTACATCTGTTGCCTCTTACAATGTTGTGATTGCAAACATACCCAAGGCCTCTGTAAATAGTACACACGGCCATTCTAACTCTAATTAATGGTCACACCCATATTTGCATATGAAACTAGTCGTTGTTTTCGGTCGTTATACCACAATATTGTTTATAAGGGTGGGGATACCTGCAGTCAGTTTAGACTGAAGAAGTCACTTAGATGAGTGATGAAACGTATCTGTCAATAAACGTTGTGTCCAGATGAACTGATTCAACCTTCTTTGACACGGTTCGGTACGTATCTCGGTTTTGAAGTCACGGTTGGGTACGGGGGGGGGGGCATAAAATTGTGTATTTTTTCTTTTTGTTCAGTAAACAATGGTTTACTGAACAAACTCTGTTTTTATTAAATAAAAAAAAAGTCTGTCAATACTGCTGCACCTGGCTGCAACCTGCTAATAAAAAAGAAAAAAATACTTAAAAGTAAATAAAAACATTCTCTCATATAAATAAAAATCTAATAAAATTAATATACAATATGCTGCAGAATTTAGAAAATTAATTGTACTTGAGCTGTGCTGTATTTGTATTCACATCAGCAGCTTGGGACTGTGCAACAGTCCCACCTTGTACTGAGGTTCATTGTATTTTTTTTTTTTTCAGAAAAATTAACTTGTCTACGTTGTTTGCAGAAAGGGCAGATCTGCTGGCACTAATGAATGAACGATGATTTATTTCGAACATGTAAATAAGCAGGATGCTTTTGCCCTCAACAAGAAGGGACAGAGCCGTCTCTACTTTCTGAGGAGGCTGAGGTCCTTCAACATCTGCCAGACAATGCTCAGGCTGTGGTATGAGTCTGTGGTGGCCAGTGCTCTCCTGCTTGCTGTTGTGTGTTGGGGCAGCAGGTTGAGGGTAGCGGATGCAAGCAGGCTCAATAAACTGATCCGCAAGGCCGGTGACGTTGTTGGCGTGGAACTGGATTCTCTGGCGGCGGTTTCTGAGAGGAGGACGCTGTTGAAATTATGTGCCATCATGGACAATGTCTCCCATCCACTCCATGACATGCTGGTTGGGCACAGGAGTACTTTTAGTAATAGACTTATTCTGCCGAAAAGCACCACAGAGCGCCACAGGAGGTCATTCCTGCCGGTGGCCATCAAACTTTACAATTCCTCCATCAGACTCAGACTGTCAGACACTCTGAGTTAATGGTCATTGGACTGGCCCTGTCGAGTTTTGTTTGTGCTGCGGTAGTGCAGTATAGCTAGGGTGTTATGTGCACCATGCTTGTTGATATACACTCACCGGCCACTTTATTAGGCACACCTGTCCAATTGCTCGTTAACGCAAATTTCTAATCAGCCAATCACATGGCAGCAACTCAATGCATTTAGGCATGTAGACATGGTCAAGACGATCTGCTGCAGTTCAAACCGAGCATCAGAATGGGGAAGAAAGGTGATTTAAGTGACTTTGAACGTGGCACGGTTGTTGGTGCCAGACGGGCTGGTCTGAGTATTTCAGAAACTGCTGATCTACTGGGATTTTCACGCACAACCATCTCTAGGGTTTACAGAGAATGGTCCGAAAAAGAGAAAATATCCAGTGAGCGGCAGTTCTGTGGGCGAAAATGCCTTGTTGATGCCAGAGGTCAGAAGAGAATGGCCAGACTGGTTCGAGCTGATAGAAAGGCAACAGTAACTCAAATAACCACTCATTACAACCGAGGTATGCAGAAGAGCATCTCTGAACGCACAACACGTCGAACCTTGAGGCAGATGGGCTACAGCAGCAGAAGACCACACCGGGTGCCACTCCTGTCAGCTAAGAACAGGAAACTGAGGCTACAATTCGCACAGGCTCACCAAAATTGGACAATAGAAGATTGGAAAAACGTTGCCTAGTCTGATGAGTCTCGATTTCTGCTGCGACATTCGGATGGTAGGGTCAGAATTTGGCATCAACAACATGAAAGCATGGATCCATCCTGCCTTGTATCAACGGTTCAGGCTGGTGGTGGTGGTGTAATGGTGTGGGGGATATTTTCTTGGCACACTTTGGGTCCCTTAGTACCAATTGAGCATCGTGTCAACGCCACAGCCTACCTGAGTATTGTTGCTGACCATGTCCATCCCTTTATGACCACAGTGTTCCCATCTTCTGATGGCTACTTCCAGCAGGATAACGCGCCATGCCATAAAGCTCGAATCATCTCAGACTGGTTTCTTGAACATGACAATGAGTTCACTGTACTCAAATGGCCTCCACAGTCACCAGATCTCAATCCAATAGCGCACCTTTGGGATGTGGTGGACCGGGAGAGTCACATCATGGATGTGCAGCCGACAAATCTGCAGCAACTGCGTGATGCTATCATGTCAATATGGACCAAACTCTCTGAGGAATGTTTCCAGTACCTTGTTGAATCTATGCCACGAAGGATTAAGGCAGTTCTGAAGGCAAAAGGGGGTCCAACCCGGTACTAGCAAGGTGTACCTAATAAAGTGGCCAGTGAGTGTATTTTGTTCTTATTTCTATTTATTTATCTTTTATTTCTATTTGTTTCTGTTTCTATTTTCTTATCTTGTTTAGTTTATAGTTATTAGAGCGTGAGTGTCTGTAACAGAACCCAATTTCCCCTCGGGGATGAATAAAGTATTCTGATGTGAGGATATAAAAGAGATAGGCCATTCCCAGTAATCTGACGTGATCGACAAATCCACACATCAAACTCAGCGAACAAATCTCCGCATGCATCAGATTATTTGTTACATGTTCGAAAAGGAGTAGGAGGAAGTAGCCATTTGCTAAGTGTGTACTAAGCAAGTAAACTAACTAAACTCTGGTTCATTGCGTTTGCCCTCACTACGAGGCCGCGCTGTGCTAAATTACCTGCGATCGCTCTGTGGTGTGCGCATGCGCACATGCTTAGTGGGTGGCTGAATGTACAACATCCGGCCCATTGCGGAAGTTGCTGGGGGGGGTCGGAGTTTCAAATTAAAGTCCGTATATACAAAAGTTCCGCACATGCAGTGGTTAAACCAACGCTGTATTCGTTCGGAACCCACGCGTGCTGAACCGAAAGACCCATGTCGACCATTTTCGGTGCAAATACGTGTACCGTTACACCCCGGGTACCGAGCGCTAAATGTCCGCGATTAACTTCCCAGCCAACCATAAAGCTGCACCCCAACCGGCCACAAACTGAAAAAGCGTTTTCTGCGGCTAAAGCTAGGCATTAATAAACCGTTAAATTTCGACAAGGAAAGCGACCCAACATGGAGAGAGTGAGAGAGGAAATGGCGCCTATCAGGTCTCAGCATTACGTCTTTGATTTGGGTCATACCAGAGTTGGATCAAAATTTGAGGCTATCACGTGATGACTTCTTTGATTATGGCAGCCACCTAAATTGACAGAGCTGGTTCAATCCAAGTAAGTAATGATGTTTTAAGTGAAAATTATGTGCCTGCAACCCCCCCCCCAATTATATACCCCCCTTATTATACCCCTGGCTCTCCTCCTTTTCGTTCCAGCTTGCGTCTTTTCCAGAAGTTTGCAACGTTTCGTATCCTGGTGTGCGGAGGAGACGGCAGTGTTGGCTGGGTCCTCTCTGAACTGGACAAGCTCAACCTGCACAAACAGGTGAGAAAGGTGCAGGGCGGAGGGAGAGGAGTTAGAGGACGGGGAGGGAGAAGACATAGGGGAGGAACGGAATAAAAAGGAAGGAAATTAATTTGGAAAATGTGCAGAATTTTTCAAACATCACGCCAACTAGTTGATCAGTAAGCTGATACCCAATCACACTTCCCTTTCTTAGTGCAGGAGACAAAGAAATATTAGGTTAGGTTATTAGCATGCAGGTTAGGCCCTCTCTCAGATACTGAAAGATTTTAGTAAATTAAATATGACTAATTAACGTCAAGACAACTGAACATTGGAGAGTGTCAAAAGCACGGCGTTTCTATGCTTAGATAATGGTAAATATATCTTTACACCTGTCAAGGTAGTTCGGTATGGATGAGCCAAAATAATCTTTGCCTCTCTTCCATTGATGAATCCACGATCAGTAGGGATCAGTATAGTATGTGTGATATACACTCTGCTGCTCAAGGGTTAAGGAAGAATGGGTAGAACAAACAAAAGTCCAAACCCTTCTATCAAATGCCCTTTGCAGTCTTTTCATCAAAGTAACCAACTCGATCCATTCCCGTGTGTGTGTGTGTGTGTGTGTGTGTGTGTGTGTGTGTGTGTGTGTGTGTGTGTGTGTGTGTGTGTGCGCGCGCGTGTGTTTTGCAAGGTCCAAGTAGATCCACTCTCAGCCGTCTGTCAACCAATGCTCATACTGCATTTGAGCGCTCCTTGTTAAATCTCGTAATCACATGACCAACTTGTATTTGCGAGGTGTTTGTGTTCAGATGCTCTCCTTGCTCCAAGCTTGGGTGAACCAATCACCATAGATCTCTTGTTGTACAGCGTGGTGGCAAGGAGGGAGGCATTTCGAGTTAATCGAAAAGCAGTGTTGTTATATAAACTATATATATCAGTTACAGTATGAGTGGCTGTAGAGACATTGCCCAGAGCAGCTGTTTTCTAGTAAGAAAACAGGAAGGACAAGTCAATTTTACTTTCCTGCTCCATAGTCCTACATGGCCGTACATCACAGATGGTAGATTCGGGTACCATTGAATTAGTCTGAGTGTGCGACTTGTATTTATAACTTGGATGGCCATCCATGTGAAACCTCCTGGCGGTAAATTTTGAAATTTTTGAATTTGAATCTTGAATAGGAGCATCTTAATGTAGAAATCCAACCAGGCCACCATCACAATATCTTTGCTGGATCAATATGGATACAGATAGGTTTATATATCAATGTGTGTGTGTGCGTGTGTGCACATGTAGCTGAAAACTGCCCTCTTTTTCACCCCTTTATTCTATTTCAGTCTTTTATATTCTTAATAATCTTTTTTCGTGTGCACTCACACCCTCCTTCTCAGGTCCATTGAGTTCAAAGTTGAATATGAAATACAGCAAGAAAAGTCATTAGACAAATTCAAACAATAGCAGCCAAATGTGACCATAAGACAGGGGAAAAGAAAAAATATATGTGTCATCTGCTGGATCTTCTCTCTCCCTCTCTCTCTCTGCAGTGCCAGCTAGGTGTGTTACCCCTAGGTACAGGAAATGACCTAGCCCGTGTCCTGGGTTGGGGGGGGCTCTGTGACGATGATGCTCAGCTCCTTCAAATCCTAGAGAAGCTGGAGAGAGCCACCACCAAGATGCTGGACCGGTAGGGGTTTGTGTGTGTGTGTGTGTGTGTGTGTGTGTGTGTGTGTGTGTGTGTGTGTGTGTGTGTGTGTGTGTGTGTGTGTGTGTGTGTGTGTGTGTGTGTTATGATTATGGAACAGTGGTCTAAAGCAAATAAGACTGTATGTGCAATTGCAATGGATTTAAATCCCTCGGCTGACACTTAATGTCATAGTGATGTTTTTAATTTGACTATATTTAACGTTTCTGTGGCATGTGTCAAACAATCTTAAAGGGTTAAAATCTGTTAGTATGTAGGAACAAGTTACTTAGATCAGGTAGTAATGACCGATGGGACATGGTCTTACCTCGGTAGTAAAAACAAGAACTTCTTCTTTTCATCTAAATGGAAAAGAGATACGAACAGCCTAAAAATAACCTTCTATTTTTTTGCCCAATGTGCTAAAGCTACTGGCAAAGTGCCTATAAACACATCCCCATTTTTAACTTTAACTTTATCTAGTCAAGTTTCCAGGCAGCACTTATAAAACTTGGATATACTCCTCCAAACTCTTGTCCCTACGCAAACTAAAAGCAACCTCGCCATAAACACCCCTGGCGTGTCCTTCTAGAGAGGTCAAAAAAGGGTGACACCACTCCATTTGCCATCACTGCTGCCTTCAGTTCTTTATATAACATTTTTACCCATGTAATAAAATTAGAGTTAAAGCTAAAGTGAGATAAGGTGGAGAACAAGAATCAATATTCAACTTTTATCAAAGGCTTTCTCCGCATCAAGAGAGATATCAGTTATTGGATTGTTTTTAGACTGACTCAGCCACATTAAGTCTTAACAACAATCTGACATTGTCAGTTGAGGATCTACTACTACTTTCGGCTGCTCCCGTTAGGGGTCGCCACAGCGGATCATCCGTAAGTCTTATTTATGATCCGCATATTTGATTTGGCAAAGATTTTACGCCGGATGCCCTTCCTGACGCAACCCTCCCCATTTGTCCGGGCTTGGGACCGGCACTAAGGATGCACTGGCTTGTGCATCCTCAGTGGCTGGGTTGAGGATCTATTTTTCATAAATCCCACTTGGTTGGGGTGAGTGATGCTTGGTAATACCCACTGCAGATGCATGGCTACAATTTTGGTCAGAATTTTAAAGCCAAGATTGAACATGCTAATGGGTCTAAAATTAGAGGGGTCTGCTGCATCTCTACCTATTTAAGGAATTAGTGAAATTAATGCCTTGTTAAAAGTTGGGGCTTTACATCCCTTCCTAAGCATCTCCTAATGAACCTTTTGCAATACTGAGGCAAGATTATCTATAAAATGTTTATAATACTCCACTGGGAGTCGATCTTAGCCAGGTGATTTCCCATTTTTCATTGAGACTGCCTTCCTTATTTTGGCTCCTGTTATGGGAAATTCCAACCCCTCCACTTCCTCAGGCTGCAGTTTGGGTACATCTATGTTTGGAAGAAACTGTTCTATCTCTTCTTGTGTAGTATTAGTAGAGATTGACAATGTGTATAACTTTTTGTAGTGTTGCTGAAATACCTTATTTATGTCTTTGGCTGAAAATATTTGTCTACTCCCCTGTTTAATCACTGGTATTATAATGGAAAAAGTTTTCTCTCTGTTGTCTAGCCAATAATTTCCGTTTTTACTCCCCCCTCATAAAAACTTGTTTTTTAAATTTGCAGTGTGAAAGTTTTGTCTCCCCCTTATGACAGTGAGAGTAATTATCCATCCATTTCATCCATTATCCAAACTGCCTATCCTGCTGTCAGGGTCGCGGGGATGCTGGAGCCTATCCCAACAGTCATTGGGCAGCAGGCAGAGAGACACCCTGGATAGGCCAGCAGGCCATCACAGGACAAAAGAATTTAAAAAAGTTGTTATAAACGTGAGAGGTAAAGGACTGTGGACTGTCCATCTGTGTATATGTCCTCTACCTCCAGGCCATGTGAGAACCTCAAGTCTGACAAGGCAGGGACACTGTTCAGTTTTGCTTTTATGGGTTTTGGTAACTGCTGAAATTCTGTATTTCTTGCAGAGAGTAATTATGTCTCGTCTTTCATCACTCCCCAGCGAGGAAAAGCTGCATAAGCGGTTCAGATAATGGATGGATGGTTATTCGTATTTGTCCTCGCAGTAGATCACTTTCTTTTTTGACTTTAATCCTTCCTCTGAATGCCGAGTTTATTTTTTCTCCGAAGCATCAGAAACTTTTCTTGGACGCGTCTTGGGTTTTTCAGCCATAGCTTCCAAGCCCGAAAGCTTTCTGGCAGAAAGCCCTGAAGGCAAGCTAATCAGGGGCATGCGAACGCTGTCAAGTCAAGGCAAGTCAAGTCAATGTTATTTGTATAGCCCAATATCACAAAGTACAAATCACATTGAAGTTCAGCTCTGGCAAAGCAGTCGCTGCTGGTTGACATAAGATGCATCACTACGCATCACTGCCAGTGCGGCAATGTCACCACAGACACCAGATGTAAAACTCCGGTATACTGTGAAATACAGAGAGGTTTACCTGGAAGTGATAGGCTTAATCATCATTGTGTGAACTCATTTGGCAAGAGCTTTAATGTCACAGACATTCATTTATATGTAAAAGTCCTGTACTCTAGCTTTAATCTATACAGTGCATATTCTGCTTTTTTATTATGTATTCCGTGTAACTGAAACTTGAGTTTGCAGAGCTCCTGAAATGGCCTATCAGAAAAGTGTTTGGACAGTTTTAGTTCCTTAGCCTTCATTTCCTTTTCTAGTTCTTTAAGCCTACCTAGATTCTCTCTTGTTAGCTGCCTGTGCTATAAATTCCCCCCTTATATATGCTTTTGAAGCTTCCCAAGCTGTTGTATTTTCCTAAGTGCTGCCAATATTAATTTCAAAAATGTGTTCAAAAGAGGAGTCTAGCATAAATGTGGTATTCATTCTCGAACTGCCTCTCCTCTCAGTACCCAATTTTTGTATTAATGAGTAGTTCTGCTGGTGCATGATCTGTGATATTGCTTTTATAATCCAATTAGCTACACTATCTATCAGGGAAATAGCTGTTGAAAAGAAATCTATCCTGGAATATGTTTTGTAACAGTGGGAGAGAAAAGTATATTCCTTCTTGGTTGGATTGATCAGCCTCCATATGTCTGTTAACCCCACAGCTCTATTCAACATGAGTAATGCTTCTCTCTGCTTGGTCAGTGGAGGAGCTCTGTATGAACTCTTATCTAGGATGCGATCGATTACTTTGTTGAAGTCTCGCCTGCTAAAATGATTTGACCCTCTGCGTCTCCTAGTCTTATTAACCTCATGAAAGACATGTGGGTCCCCCTTATTTGATGCATATACGTATATTACATAATACCATGGGCCAAGGGTTGGCAACCTTTTGGATGTCCTGTGCCAAATGAGCATTTATCTCTATTTATTTACTACTGCTGCTCATCTCCCCATCTAGATTCTGCATACCAAAAGATCTGCGCACACACACACACACACTGCACACACACTGCACACATGAACATATACAGAGAATGCATAAAGTACACAAAGAAAAACAATGTAGGGAAATCTACAATTGTCTTTTTGAATGTATAATTTCCATACTACTATTTCTTGATTTTTACTGCAAAGATAAATCCCTGTTTAAGGGTAGCATGACAAGCAAACAACCCTCTATATATATATATTCCTACCAAACATATTCTAGTGAATTCCGGAAGCAGTCGGGAACCGCCACAACCAGGACATGAACCCGGGTCTCCCGCACCAAGGGCAACTGCGCTAACCAGTCAACTGAAGGGTCAGACCCGTTAGCCAACCAGCTAGCGAGTGTAGTCATTCGTGATCGTTACACTACCTTCCTCCTTTGGGAAGCGCGTCCCCACGCTACTGCATACCAGCTCCTTCATGCCTCTGGGCGCACGCGCTTCCGTGGCCTCACGGTCTCACCATCCCACTTCTGACCCCAATGTAGCGAATTCGGGGGGCACCTGGAAACCGCCGTAGCCGGGACGTGAACCCAGATCTCCCGCACCACGGGCGACTCAGCTAACCAGTCGACTAAAGGATCTGACCCGTTAGCCAACCCGCTAGCAAGTCTAGTTATTCGTGATCATTACAATATTATACGTCATATGATATTTGAAAAAAATAAAAAGCTTGCTAGCATGTAGCTGTATTGGGCCCTTATTTGTGAAAATGTATCAAAATTACTAGGGCACAAAAGAAAATTAATTCAGTGTTACCGATTTAGTGCGACCCTTGTTTGTCACAACCACTGCTAGATGTAGATCGTCGTTTACATCCACACTCTCGTCAAGAGCTACGCTGAATACCGACGCATCTTTCAAGGCAAGATGCTGCTGACTTATGTTTTCAGCCATGTCTGTAATGCGTCTCTCCACAGTTCTCGCAGAAAGGGGTATTTCTCTGATCCTGTTCATGATCATGTCTTTGTTTGGTAACCCATCAAATACAAACTGCTGAGGAAAGCCTCCTTTATATACTCTCCATCGGAGAAAGGCTTCCTGTGTTTAGCAAAGCACTGTTCGACTTCATAGCTGCCCTCTGTAGCTTGGTTTTGGGAGGCACATTGGGTTGTAAGCATGCTGCTTTGCTTCCCGTACTGGGCCACTGCCCTCTTGATTGATTCAGCTTTTATCAGCCTTATCATTGAAGGTTTTCTCGTGCCTTGTTTCAAAATGACATTTTAAACTTGAGGTTCGACACACAACTTTTTCGCAGTAGTGTACACAGCTCGGTCCGTCCTTTCGCGAAATAAATCCAAATTCATTTGTCCAAGACAGCTGAAAGAGGCGAATTAGACAACCTACTTTTTTTTTTTTTTTTTGCTTCTGCCCTCATCAGTTGTTCTTGACATAAAGCAAAAGAGCAAGCTAGCTAGCTATCCTACGTTTTCCCTACTGCGGTAATGCTGCAGTCGTGGGCAGATCAGAGAGAGGAGGGGGGTGATAGACTACGTCACTTGTGTGCACTCTGTTGCTGTAAAAAACAATGGTGTTTTTGAGACTAATTATTCCAGTATTATTTTAAATTGTTCATTTAGTTCACCGTTAGGCTATATAATATTTTTTTAAACCATTAGCACGTGCCCATGTTAATGGCCTCACATGCCACCATGGGCATGTGTATCATAGGTTGCCGACCCTTGGCCTAGGCAGTCCCTCTGTTATGGCTTCAACTCACACCATCCTTCCTTCTGTATCTTTACTTTGTTTTAAGAGAACAAAATTTATGTGATTTATTAGAATCAGTACACCATTACGTTTATTTGAGAAGGAGCTATGAAAGATATGGCCCACCCAGCCTATTTTAAATTACTCTGCTTCAACACCCCGCATGTGGGTTTCCTGCATGAAAGCACTATTTGCCTGATTGTTTTTCAGATATGACAATATTTCCTCCTTTTAACTGGACTTCCACATCCATTTATGTTCCACGAAATAAATTCAACTAGCCTACTGGACATCCTTGAACTCTATGAAGTTTAATCATCTTTTGTTCCAGATCCATGTCTGCTATTATCCATGTGTTATGAAACATTGCCTTGGCATTTTTAAGCACCTTTGAGTGATCACTTGCCATTACCAAATGCCTTCCTGTTTTTTGAACACCTGTAACAGAACAAACCCAAAAACATACCCACAAGAACAAAACAAAAGAGTGCCTGGCTGTCCTCATGCAGCCCTTCCCCGAGTGCGGAATGCTACTTGCAAAAGGGAAAGAAAGAAAAAATAAAACTGTTATTTGGTCTGTAGGATTATCACAGTTACTGTTCCTCCTGGCGTCTGGCTCTTTGCAGCTTTTCTGTAAAGCCCGCACAAAGATCCTACATCAGTTCAGTGCAATTCACAGCATGATCTGCTAGTATTGGTGTGTACAGCGGCTCCCCTCGCTCCGTGCAATTCAGTTTTCAGCTTCCCTATTTCCCTGCTCATTGACGAATCTCTCGGCTGCTATAGCAGACCCGTGTTTTTTCCTCTCCATTTGAAATGCAGCGTTGCTGGGAAAGCCAACGTGTGTCTCACACTGAGCTTTGCAGTTTTCACTTCACATATATGTGTAGGCGCTCCTATTCTGCACCAGCACCTTCAACTTATCTGGGAACAGGGAGAGTCTGCATCCTTCCTGAGCGAGCCCATGCTTTTCTTTAGCTGTGTTGATCACCTTGCCCATCGCTGACTGCCTCAGAAGACGAATCAAGACCGGTCTGGGGGGCTGGACTGTATTTGGCATCGGTGCAAGTTGTCAATGCACCCTTTCAATCTCAAACTCCCCGTCCATTTCAACACCGACTCCCTTAGTTAGAATCCTTTAAACACAACTAACCACTATCCCAAAAGAACCGTAATTCTCTTCGAGCCCACCAGTCTCACATTGTTTCGCCTGCTCTGGTTTTGACGAACTGGCTCTCGGTTCCACAAACCTGCCATGTGTTTATCCTTACTCCCACTTTCATTCAGTGACTGCTCCATGACCTCCTGCAGATGGGCCATGCGCACCTTGGCCTCCCCTAGCCTCTCCTGCATGGCTGTCAGCCGTTTTCAACTCCGCCATGTTTATAGTTGAAACGTCAGCTCATTTTGGTCATTTCTGCAAATACTTTCTCAAGACTATATTATGATTTCTTAGTAGGAGATGGCTTGTCTGCATCATCATCCTCATGTGATGGACTTTTCCATGTAGACACACATCTTTGATGAAGTATTTCGATGTTGCCATTTCTTTCTGGCTTTACTTTGACATAAACTTTACGCACTTTCACTGACGGTTTGAGTAGTTGAGGTGAGCACACAATTACAGTACCTTGCAAAAGTATTCAGCCCCCTTGACAGTCATAACTAATTTCTGGATTATAAAAGATACTCACGCATCTGTTCCTGAACAATATTTTTGTGAACCCATAAGCTCTAACAGCATGTTCCCAAAGCCAAAATAAGTTATGTTTCGCTGACTTTTAAAAAAAATAAAATATAGTGCTTGCATTAGTATTCAATCCCCACATATCAATACTTTGTAGAGAACCCTTTTGCTGCAGTAACAGCCATGATTCTCTTGGGGTAGGTAGTACAAGCTTTGTTGCACATTCTTCTGGAGTCGTTTTTGCCCATTCTTGGCAGAATTTGTACATGTCTTTGCAGGTTGGTGGGATGGCGCCTCTGGACTGCAATTTTCAGTCTGTGCCACAGATTTTTAATGGGGTTGAGGGCCGGACTTTGACTTGGCTACTCCAAAACGTTCACCTTTTTGTTGTTGAGTCCTGCCATTGTTGTTTTAACCTTGTGCTTAAGATCATTGTCCTGCTGGAAGGTGAACCTTCTCTCAAGCTTCAGTTTTATGCCAGACCAGTATTTCCCTGTATTTAGCTCCATCCATTCTTCCATCAATTTGAACAAGGTTCCCAGTGTCTGCAGATGAAAAGCAACCCTGTAGCATTATGCTGCCGCCGCCATGCTTCACTGTAGGAAGGGTGTTTTTTAGGGCATGAGCAGGGTTAGGTTTGTGCCACACATAACGCTTTGAGTTTTGGCCAAAAAGCTCAAATTTCATCTCATCTGACCACAAAACTTTTACCCACATCCTAACTGGGTCTCTCTCATGCTTAATAGCAAACTCCAAGCATGCTTTTATATGCATAGTTTTGAGCAACGGCTTCTTTCTTGCCACCCTCCCATACAGGCCAGATTTATAGAGAGCCCGTGATGTGGTTGACTCATGCACATTTACTCCAGTTTCAGCCACTAACCTCTGGAGCTCTTTCAAAGTGATTGCAGGATCATCTGTGGCTTTCCTCACCAGCCCACGTCTTGCTCGGACACGTAGCTTTGAGGGACGGCCTGTCCTACAAAGCATCTGAGTGATGTGATACAGTTTCCACTTTCTGACAATGGATCCAACAGTGTTCCATGAGACATCCAAACACTTGGATATTGTTTTGTATCCCTTTCCCGCCGTCTGCATTTTAATCACTTTGTCTCTTCAGTATTATGCTCCTTTGTCTTCATTTTCTGATGGAGTTCACACCTGGCTAATGAACTTTACACAGAGTGCTTTTTATACCCATAAACAAGACCATTACTTTAATATCTTACAGGTGCACACTAATTCTGTCCAATTGTGTTAACCTGAGTTTGTTTTAGGAATAATTTGTCATTTGTGTAAACTTGGAGCTTTCAGAGCACAAGGGGTTGAATACTTATGCAAGGCACTGTACTTACAAGTATGTGTCGCTGAACATAAATTCAAATTAACTTGTGCAGGGTAAAGCCTTTTTTGTGGCTGGCGGCCATCTTGTTCGCCGTACCCACGTGACGCTACTCTGTTCATTATTGTTGAAAAGTGTAAACGTGAATGGAGGCGACAGAAGAACGGTGGATGTGTATTGTAAGGAGACTCAAGCACAATGGAACGTAAAACCACAGGGCAGACATGCACCAGACTAATATCTCGGGTATTTCAGGTATTTATGTTGGGTAACTATATGTCACCCACATGACTTACGTTTTCATCATGCAAATAATCTCTGACCTTATTTGAACAAAACCTCTGCCTCTGACCTTAACATAGTTCATATACTCGTTCAGGTATTTCAGGGTTTCTCTGTGCAAGCGGGCAAATTGCACAACACCGGGAGCGTTTTAATCAGCAATACTCAGTCATGTACCGTGGAGAGCCAAGTGTATGCCGGTTGTCTCTTCAACCCCAAACACACATTACAACACCTCAATCCACTAAATAGCACACCATCAACTGGAACTGGGAGGACTATTTAGTGAGATGAGCTGGTGTAGCATCAGGTTACGGTGAAATCCCAGATACACAGAGCTCTCAGACTCACATGACAGCGAGCAGCGCTGGTTTACTTATTAGTTTACCACCGCTAGTGTGCTTATTTAGTTCATGAGTTGCAACAGCTTGACGATTTGTGTAATGAGAGGTGCGAGACTCCGAACAACTCCTGAGTGTGTTCACTTTTGATTAGTTTCAAGCTTAGTTGCAGCCAAACCGCAGGACAATAAACACCAGGTTTGATACCTTACACTGAAAAACAAGTGTATCCAATAGATTTTTTTAAAAAGAGCTCTCTTGATAATTGATTGAACAAGTAATGTAGTAACAATTTCCATTGGAAAAACCAAATGTGTTTCACAAGTGTTTAAAAAGTACACTTCGTCCTTGGTTTCAACCACAAATAAGGCTTTACTGTATCAGTTTTAAACTCCAATTCAGCTGACGATAAGAGCAGTACATGATATCGGGTGTTACGATCCAGAGTGCACTGTCGTCATCTCATCGTCTGATAATGTGGGTCATTTCCTGGTGCTTGACATCCATTTGTGTGTGTGTGTGTGTGTGTGTTTGTGCGCGCGCATTTTCAGGTGGAGCGTAATGACATACGAAGTGCCCACCAAACACACACCCATAGTAAAAGAAGATGATGGTCTTGATTCCCCTCTACAGGTATGCTTGTGTCTGAGCCATAATGCCTGTGGGGTTTTGCAAAACACTCATTTTCAGAAAACTGTCTTTTTTCTTTTTTTTCTTTTTTTCTCCTTTTTCTCACAATTGTATCTGGCCAATTACCGCCACTCTTCCAAGCCGTCCCAGTCTCTGCTGCTCCACCCCCTCTGCCGTGCTGGGGAAGGCTGCTGACTACCGCATGCTTCCTCCGATACATGTGGAGTCGCCAGCCGCTTCTTTTCACCTGACAGTGAGGAGTTTCACCAGGGGGACATAGCACGTGAAAGGATCACACTGTTCCCCCCAGTTCCCCCTCCCCCCCGAACAGACGCCCCGACTGACCAGAGGAGGCGCTAGGCAGCGACCAGGACACATACCCACATCCAGCTTCCCACCCGCAGACACGGCCAATTGTGTCTGTAGGGACGCCCGACCAAGCCGGAGGTAACACGGGAATTCGAACCGATGATCCCCGTGTTGGTAGGCAATGGAATAGACTGCCACGCTACCCAGACACGGCAGGAAACTGTCTCTAAATTGAATCGTAACTGAGTATTTTGTCGTACTACCCAACTGAGCCTTTCAGGTGAAGTCTTTTAGTTTTGCAGGCATCAGATGTGAATGAAAGTTCCGTTTCTAAACATGTTTGTCCACCTGCATTGACTAGTAGATTAAACGCAGGACATCTCCCTTATGTCTCCTCTGTCTCTTTATCTGTCTGTCTCTCTTTCCCTCGCTCAGGTTCACATTACTCAGTATGCAGACTCTGTTGCCTCTCACCTCACCAAGATCCTGGACTCGGACAGACACAGTGATGTCATATCCTCTGCCAAGTAGGTGGCCTGCATGCTGGGAAAGTACAAGACCTCCACACAAATGAGAAGGGAGGGGAAGCGATAGGAATATATATTTATGTCCACAGAGACAAGGAGAGCAGAGGAAATGATCATATTGAAGAGAAAGAGAGATATTCAGATAAAAATGAGAGTGACAGTGACAAAGACACACAGGGATGGAAAATAGACAAAGAATGAAAAAAGGAGGAGAGTGGGAGAGAGAAAACTGAAAGATTAAATTTAAATTTAAACAGAGAAAGGCAGAGGAGTGAAGGAGAAGAGAGGAGCAAGAACAGACTAAGTGTCTGGTCAATAGGTATCGATCTCCTTTCTTTGGCCTCTTCCCCAAGGACATGTGTGTGTGTGTGTGTGTGTGTGTGTGTGTGTGTGTGTGTGTGTGTGTGTGTGTGTGTGTGTGTGTGCGCGCGCGCGCGCGTGCATACAGAAGGAGCAGCGGATTCAGCCCGGCCTGAAATGACAGAGATAGATGAAGTATTATAGGGGGCATCCTCAGTGCATTAGCTTAGTAGTACACCTCCATTGGGAATAGTCTAAAGCACATTACAGAATGCTTTTCATCACTGCTGTGACAGCTCTGTGTAGGGCACATCTGTAGCAGACATAGGGCACAATAAGACAACGGAGGTTTAGTTTGTGTGAGGGGTATCAACTCAGGGGGTGGCACGGTGGCGCAGTGGTTACTGTGGTCGCCTCACAGCAACAAGGGCCTGGGTTCGAGTCCTCTATGTGGAGTTTGCATGTTCTCCCTGTGTCTGTGTGGGTTTCCTCCGGGGTTTCCGGTTTCCTCCCACAGTCCAAAGACATGTAGGTCAGGTGAATTGGCCATACTAAATTGTCCCAGGGGTGGCCTTCCAGGGTGTCTCCCCACCTGCCGCCCAATGACTGCTAGGCTAGGCTGCAGCATCCCCGTGACCCTGAGAGCAGGATAAGTAGTTTGGATAAAGGAATGGAATTTTTGAACTACAATTGTATTTTCTTTTCTTTTTTTTTTCTTTTTTTTTAGATTGTTTTTCTTTTGCTTTCATGAAAAAATATTGATTCCTTGAAGGGAAAGTTCACATCTTCCCACTCACCCCTCCACAAGGAGGTTGGAGGTCAGCTGGTTGTAGACAGTGACCAAAGCTCCTCTGTAATGTTATCCACGTTTTTCTGCTGTTTTAAATTCAAGTTACGGATAATGTTGGTGGTTCAACACACACAGTCCATGCCTATATGCACTTTAGATGTTCCTATTAGCACACCATGCGTATCATTTGACCACAGCCCTCATGCTGTAAGATAACAGCTCTAACCAGCAGAACACATATCACAACTGCAAACCATGTTTGTGGTCGTAGAAGCCGTATTGGAGATGAGCAGTGGACTTTTTCTCGGAAACACACTTTTAAGAGACTCGCTCTATGAGTGAGCAGCGCCGTAACAGGTCATGTTCAGTTCACAATGTGTGGAGCACCCCCGCTACGCCTACCTCTCACAGCAGTCAGCACGGCAGCGTAGGTGGTGAGAGACTTCAGTAACGAGTGTTTGTGTAACGTGTATAAAAAGGGCTCGGTTTATGACTCATCCAACTTCAAATCTTATACTCCCTCGTTCACACCTTTATCCCCTTAACCTTGTCAGGTTAAGTTTATTTGTATAGCCCAAATTCACAAGGTAGTCCCGAAGGGCTTTACAATCAGTATAATATACAACAGTATATTGGGCCTTTTTTTTTTGTGGATTTTCCCCCTTTTTCTCCCTGATTGTACTTGGCCAATGTGGAGTCGCCAGCCGCTTCTTTTCACCTGACAGTGAGGAGTTTCACCAGGGGAACGTAACATGTGGGAGGATCCCCGTGTTGGTGGGCAACGGAATAGACCACTACGCCACCTGGACTCCCCAAAAATAGCAGAAATATAATGTGATATTATAGATCACACAGAGCGAGGTAATGTAGAATGCATACCTATATGTATTTTACATTACCTTGCTCTGTGTGTTTTGCTAAATTTTATGCATTTAGCAAATTTAAATGTGCTGAAAAATAATCTTTTAAAGAGAGTGCAAGGCAAACTTAGTGAATCTGTGACCATCCAAGACGATGACAGGAACCCCACAGATGCAGCCCGCACCACAAACCCAGCTCTGCTCAGTGGGGCCCTGCAGAGAGAACAGACTTCACATATACACAATAGGCGAGGCAGACTTAAACACCACATTCACACAGAGAGAAAGAAGACGAGAGAAGGGATGAGACTGACGCCGAAGTTGTCATAGCTAAAACAAATAGTATACAAACAATTTTAAATGAGAACAGTGCAAACGATAGCATAAATCTCCAGGGGGGTGGACCTGTGACCAAGGGAGAACATGACACATCACAAACAGGCTCCAAAGTCATCAGGCGAGAGAGAATGAGAGAGAGAGATGATCCATAGTGGAAGAAAAATGTGTCCTGGAAAGTCTTGATGCATGCTCAATAATCCAGGTAAGAAAATCAAAGAGGGTTGAATCAGTTCATCTGGATACAATGTTTAAAAGTTGTATCCAGATGAACTGATTTAATCTTTTTTGATTTGTCCTGGAAAGCGAGAACGAGCGAGAAAAAGAGAGGGGGGGGGGACTGACGCACAACATGGGCACACATTTGCTCAGAGATACAAATGGAAGGTTAGAACAGTGCAATGCATTGAGAAAGTTTAGGAACATTCTCGTGGGCAGGACAAAACTAAGAGATTACTGCGAAGACCTACAATTATAAATACATTGAGACTGAGACCCTCCCAAAAGAGAATAGTTGTGACAAAACTCAGAAAGAAGTCCAACTACCAAAGAAGACAACTAGTTGAAAGCTAATGAGAACAGATGTGTGTTCAGTTTAGATGTGCAAGAGTCTACAGAGTCAGATTCTCTGATGGTGGCTGGGAGACTGTTCCAAAGAAAAGGGGCATGGTAAGAGAAGGCTCTGCAGCCTGCAGACTTCTTTTTAACTCAAGGGACAGAGAGGAGGCCTGCACTTTGGGAATGGAGGGCACATAAGGCTGTATAAGATAAATGTGAGGGGGCAAGCCCATTAGTTATTTCATGAACAGGGAGCCAGTGAAGGGAGGCTAGAATATGGTCAAACTTTTTTGTTTTAGTTAATATTCTAGCAGCAGCATTTTGAACCAGCTGAGGGTATTTAGTGCCAGTGCATGGCAGGTCATAAAAACGGACATTACAGTAATCTAATCTGGATGAAACAAAAGCATGGATTAGGATCTCAGCTTCAGCCATAGAAAAGAATGCATTTTGGCAATGTTTCGTAGGTGGAAAAATTAGGTCTTGGTGATATCGCTAATGTGAAACTCAAAAGATAGGGATCGATCAAAAATAACACGAAGGTTTTTGGCTACATCAAGACTTGATGTCTGTGGAACTTTGGGGGATCAAACACTTGTCAAGAGATACCATTTCTTGGTTGTAAAGTTGACTTTGTCTTGCAGAGTCGATAACAAGCATCTCAGTTTTTTCAGAATTATGCAGTAAGTCAGATGATATCCAATTTTTCACTCCAGACAAGCATGCCTCTAGATTTCTGATATGAGAATGATTGTCTGACTTGACAGGTACATACAGCTGAGTATCATCAGCGTAGCAGTGGAAATTTATTCCATAGCTCCATATGATATGGCCAAGAGGACAGATGTAAGGGGAGAATAGCAAAGGCCATATTTCACTGCAGAGAAATCAGATGTCATATTACCATGTAATAGATGTAATCTTACTCATCTGATAGAACACAGTGTGTCCTATCAGATGAGTAAGACTTAAGCCAAGACAGAGCCACACCTGAAACGCCTGTGTATTTATCAAGGCGGTCCAAAAGTATACCATGCTACACTAAGATCAAGCAACAGTAGTAATGAGGTGGACCTGGAATCCATAGCAAGCAAAAGGTCGTTCATGACTTTTTCTAAGTGCAGTTTCAGTGGAATGACGGGCTCTAACACAGATTGAAATGGTTTAAAGAGATGTTGTTGGAAACAGACAGAAAGTTGATCAGCTACAACTCTTTCCAAAATTTTGGAAATGAAAGGCAGAAACCTTTACCGTGCCACCTTCTCTCTTTCTCTCTCTCTACCATCTAATTTGAGATCTTCCCTACCTATTTTTTCCTCTCATAAACTGTAATTATCTTAATCTTCACCCTGTCCCCTTTCTCCCTTCTCTTTTTCTGTCTCTCTCCATTCCACTCTCTCTCTCTCTTCCACCTTTCCACTCTCTCACACTCCATCTCTCCCGCTGTACTCTTACTCCCCCCATCAGGTTTCTATGTGGGACGGTGAATGACTTTGTTGCGGAGGTGGGGAAGGCATATGAGAAAGCCACTGAGAACAAGGAAGAGGCGGATGCCATGGCCAAAAAGGTGTGTTGTTTCTGTATGCGTGTGTGTGTGTTTTTTAAGCGCGTGTGTGTGTGTGTGTGTGTGTGTATATCAACATGTATCCTGGTTCTGCCGAATGACAGAAGCTAAGCAGGTGTGGGCTTGACTTGGATGGGAGACCTCCTGGGAAAACTAAGTTGCTGCTGGAAGTGGTGTTGGTGGGCCAGTAGGGGTCAGTCTTCCCTCTAGTCCTAATAAACAAATCCCAATGCCCCAGTGCAGTGACAGGGACACTGTGCTGTAGGAGATGCTGTCCTTTGAATGAGATGTTAAACCGAGGTCCTGACTCACTGTGGTCATTAAAGACCCCATGGAGCTTATTGCAAAGAGTAGTTGGTTCCCCAGGTGTCCTGGCAAAATTCCCAAACTGGCTCTCTCCATCTGGCCACCTAATCATCCCCCTGGGTAATTGGCTCAGTGATTCCATCCCTCTCCACCTTAAGCTGATGTGTGGTGAGCGTTCTGGTGAGAAAATGGCTGCCATGCATCACCTAGGTGGGTGCTCCACATTGGTGGTGGTTGAGGTGAGTTTCCCCCCTTCACTGTGAAGTGCTTTGGGTATCGCGATAAAGTGCTATATAAATGTTATCCATTATGATATATATATGTGTGTGTGTGTGTGTGTGGGGGGGGGGTAATGAACTTTTGTTTTGGTTTATTGATGTGAGCGATCTCTCCCCCCTCATTAAATTGTGGATTTCTGGATGGATTTTTAAACTGCTGCATTCAGACAAACAGACATTCACCCATACATCCAGTCTAGCTGAATTTTCAGTGAGTGTTCGATATATTTGTCTGCATTTAAGCCTATTGTGTTGTCAGAGTTGTTTTCAAGGCTGTGGGGTTATTGACTGCTGTCTGTTGTGTAATGCTATACAGTGTTGTAGGGTGTGTACCATGAATATTATATTTCTGGTGCACGCGTCCTTCTTGGGTTTGGAAAAACCTAATTGACATAAAACATCTTATTTGGTCAGGAGACAGACCTGACTGACAACCCAGGATGTCCAGTCAAACCGTCAACAGTGCGTCACTGTGACTGTGTGTGTGTGTGTGTGTGTGTGTGTGTTTGTGCATATTTGGTGTCTGTATACAGTATGCCTGTGCGCTTAGGTGTAAATGAGTGCATGCATGTGTGTTTGTGCATTTAAGTATGTACAGTGTGACTTAGTGGCTGTGTGTGTGCTTTTGCGTGTGAGTGTGTTCTCGTGTGAATGTGTGTATGAGTTTTGTGTGTTAGTGTGTGTTATATAAGCCTTTGTATGACAGTAACCCATCAGCAGATGAGGTGGTAAGATGTCACCGTCGTTCAATAAGCCACATTAACCTCCCCTCACACTCGCTCTCCTCCACCAATCCGAATCTTATGTCTGTTTATTGATCTAAAACAGTCCTGATCAGGAATTTGATCCAGAAAGGTCACATGTCATCAATATTCAGTGTTATAAAGTGAAACACCTCAATTCTGAGTAAATATTCTTCTTGTTAGAGTAGCTGCAGCAGTGGTTCAGATAAGATTAACTTTATTATCCCTGTAGGGGAAATGAATAACAAAACGTTTTGAGCTTGGGCGTCCAGGTGGCGTGGCGGTCTATTCCGTTGCCTACCAACACGGGGATCACCGGTTCGAATCCTTGTGTTACCTCCGGCTTCGTCGGGCGTCCCTACAGACAATTGGCCTTGTCTGTGGGTGAGAAGCTGGATGTGGGTATGTGTCCCGGTCACTGCACTAGCACCTCCTCAGGTCGGTAGGGGGAACTTGTTTGTGGGGGGGGGGGGGAATAGCGTGATCCTCCACACTATGTCCCCCTGGCGAAGCTCCTCATTGTCAGGTGAAAAGAAGCAGCTGGCGACTCCTCATGTATCGGAGGAGGCATGTGGTAGTCTGCAGCCCTCCCCGGATCGGCAGAGGGGGTGGAGCAGCGACCAGGACAGCTCGGAAGAGTGGGGTAATTGGCTGAGTGCGATTGGGGAGAAAAGGGGGAAACCCCCCCCCCCCCAAAAAAAAACAAAAAACAACTCGACCACAAAACAAAGCTGGCCACTACTCTGGGTCTATACAGTAATGATAATAAAGGAGAGTTGTGGGTGCTTTGACTGACTGCATTGGCCAAAGTGAAAGGTACGGCTCCATCTTCTTCCTCTTCTGTGTGGCGTCTGCACCCCCCCCCCCTTCCAAGATGTGCTCGTCAGGTGGTGTGAATGGTGTGTGAACAACAGGCAATGCTGCTGTACATCGGACACTGTGTCGAACCCAGTCTGGACACCGTAGACGGCATAATGACAAACTGTGCTAGCTGGATCAATGGCGTTAACGCTACCGCTGGCTGGGATAATCGCCTTTACTTTAAGTGAGATTGTAGCTTTCTGTCATCCTGTCACCATGCAAGGTTTTGAGAAAGGAACCGAGAGGGAAAATGGTTTGCCGGCAGGGATGAAAGGAAAAGAAAGTACAAATAAGACTTATGAGACAGGTCCTTGTACAAAAAGGGAAAATCTCTGTCCTCACTAAAGGCAGCTGAGGTTTTTAATAAAGCCTCTTTTCAGAGCACTCGGAGCTTTTGTCCCTTTTTACCCCTGCTCTCTGGCACAAAGCAGTGCTTTATTGATGGCCTTTGGGAAATCCACACTTTTTTTTTGCAAGAGCAAATAAAAGAGCATCACTCATGACTGCAGCTTGCCTCTGGGAGATGCTGCTACGCTGCCGATGGGAAGCCTGGGCATTCATGAATGTGCACCTCCCTCTGCGCTGCTGGAATTAGATATCGACCCTAAAGAGCCCCGCTGCACACGAGGAGGACTGGAGCGCTAACACCTTCAAAAGCTTTGTTTTTTCAATCAGAGTCAATTTGAAACAGTACTCAACGTAAACACTGTCATCCTTCTCTCACACACTGTTTTCCTTCTCCTCTTCGTCATTTAATTCTCTCTTCCTTCCTCCCCCTCCTTCTCTCACCCAAACCTTTCCTCGCCTCCGTCTCTCGAAGTCTCTTGCTTACTCTTGACTTTCCGTATGTCACCGTCCCAAGTTTAATGTGGGTTTCAAGGAAACATCTGCGGAGCTGTAACTAAAATGGGACTTGAACAAGCGTCATATTTCCATCGAAGTGAATATTCCTCTCCCGTCACTCGTTAGCACATCATCTTTTTTCTGCCTTGAGCAAATGAATAAAATCTTTTGTGACATTTAGTGTTTCTGTAATATTTCAGCTAAATTTGCATACAAATAACATGACGAATCTGATCTCTCTCTCTCTGGCTCACTGTCTCTCTCTCTCTCTCTCTCTCTCTCTCTCTCTCTCTCTCTCTCTCTCTCTCTCTCTCAGTGTGCCCTACTGAATGAGAAGCTGGATTCGCTTGTCAAGGCCTTGAGCGAGGAGGCTGAGGCCCAGGTAATAACAATAACAACACAGCGACATCATAGGACAGGTTTCAGGCACTGTGCTAGCACACAGAGAGGAGGTGTTGTGGTAAACTATGTGGGAAGTTGCGACACTCAACAAAAACACAAGCAGGTTCCGGCGCTCGGTCCGTCCAACAGTCGATTTCTCCCACTCCCTTTTCTGCCACAAATGCCTTTTTTCCTTTTTTGGTCTGGTTCACGGTCTAAGCGAGCAAGCGACGGGTTAACATGGTTGGAAAATGTCATGTCACATGAAGGTCATACTCATTTTTCACATGCAATGATATGAGTTATTTCAATTCCCTAACTTGTCCATCGCAAACTATGCCCCGCATTCAGGTTAGCATACAATGGTTTGTGTGTATCCGTGTAATCATAATAATATAATCATTACATTTATATATATATATATATATATATATATATATATATATATATATATATATATATATATAAAATAATTATTAGATAATATAAATTATTATAAATAATAATATGATTATTATACATTTATATATTATGTACTTTCACCACAAATCAATCAGTCAAGAAGTCGATATGATTCAAGAATCAACCAGTTGCATGTAGAAAATCGAATCACCATCCTATTTTTTAGACCTTCTTCATAATTTTACTATCGCGTGAATTTCCGAGAAGCAAAGCCCTCAACGTTGATTGACGTTCAATAATTGTACACTCGCTGAACACGCCGACTAACACGTCCATGGAGAATGTGTATGGAGACCCTCCCCTTTAGCCTTGGAGACGAAACAAGAACATTCAGGTCTCATGCGTCTGCGGACGGCGCGGATTCATCTCTTACCGTTTCACTCAGAACTGGGGAAAATTATGTTTTTCTCCAAAATAACACATTTAGGTACTCGTCCTAATGAGCTATTTTTTGGGGGGGGGGTGGCAAAACCACTGGGAGCTAATCCACTTTACTTGCTGGACCAGTTTGCTCATTCAATCCTTTATGTCAACCCTACTTACCTTCTCTTCACTGTTGTTTGCATAAAGCTAAAATTACCATCTAGGGGGATATAAAGGAAATACGCCATTTTCAAAAAAAAATGTCACATATTCTTGAGAAATGATTGAGGGCCCTTTTTATTTACCTGGAGTCCTTGGTTGACAAAAGATAAACGTTTCAGCAGATTGTGTCCTCTGTAAATTACAAATACTGAATGATGTGACAATGAGGTAAAGATGCTTCTATTGAAGTCATTTCCCCCCCCCCCGACCTTTTTTCTCCACAATTGAACTTTGCCAATTACCCCACTCTTCTGAGCCATCCCGGTCACTGCGCCACCCCCCTCTGCCGATCCGGGGAGGGCTGCAGACTACCACATGCCTCCTCTGATACATGCGGAGTCGCCAGCCGCTTCTTTTCGCCTGACAGCGAGGAGTTTCACCAGCGGGGCTTATAGCGCATAGGGGGATCACGCTGCCCCCCCCCCCAGTTCCTCCTCCCCCACAAACAAGTGCCCCGACTGACCAGAGGAGGTGCTAGAGCGGCGACCAGGACACATACCCACATCTGGCTTCCCACCCGCAGACACGGCCAATTGTGTCTATAAGGACGCCCAACCAAGCCGGAGGTAACACGGGGATTCGAACCAGCGATCCCCGTGTTGGTAGGCAACGGATTAGACCACCACGCCACCCAGACGCCCTAAAGTCAATATTTTTGATCACTGTAACACTAGTGAATCCTAGGGGCTGTTTGTTTTTTTTTTTTCCTACAGTCAATCAGATTTTACGTTCTATTTAGTGAACTTAGTGTAGCCGTAGTATTTACAAAGCCTCCTTTTCCTCAACAAATGACATAGTACTGTAAAGCAGTATTGAAAAGGCATGTTTTACACATACTTACATTTGTATTCTCACAGGAGTTGGGGGGGGGGGGGGGCAAAAAAAATTTGTAGAATAAAACACAGGCCTCTCTGCTCTGTGTCTGTGCTCCCTGTGGAAACTGACTTCCCGACCAAAAGCAGAAGTGTAAGGAAAACACGCCTTTCAGTTGCTCCCCATGCCTGTTTGAAATCTTGTGTTGCAAAATATTTAAGGGGCAATCTGGCTGATTTTCGGCTGTGATTACTGCACATTCAGTGAAACGTGTATACAGTTCCTTCTACATCGCTAGATATCAAATCCTTACTAGAGACACCTGGGCAGGGTGTGCCCCACATCATCACACAGAGCTATAGAGGAAAAAGCTGCAAATAATAGGGAATGGGAATATGACATTGAAAGATGTGAGAAGTTTTTATCTTCTTGTTTGTAACTGCTGCGATTACTTTGTCAATATGCTACAGTATTAATACAGCTATGAACAACCCAATGAAGTTGTTAAGTTCCCTGTTAAAGGTCCAGGGGGTGAGGGGGAAGTAACAAAGAAAATAAAAGTGTCCCGGGGGAATCAGAAAGGTGGGAGGCAGAACCAGGTGTAAAAACAAACGGATTCATTAACAAAACCTAATCCTACGTCAATATATACAATAAAAAGGGCAACTGAAGAAGCTAACCTTAACTAACCAGGCGTAGATAACAAAAACTCAGATCAGACCAAAAAGAAAGAAACAAGAACACAGGTTTCACCCTCCTTCTCAAGGAGTATTGACACAAGAGCTCGCTCTCTGGTTGACAACAGTGGCCCACTGGCCGTCTCTTTCTCACTCTGGCTGCCGACAGTGGCTGGCACTCTCTCTCTCTCTCTCTCTCTCTCTCTCTCTCTCTCTCTCTCTCTCTCTTCTCTAAGTAACAATGCTATCCAGTTCATGGATATGACAAACAGACCCGAGACTTTGGGAAACAATCCATCCTTGTCCAAAAATACCAGTTAAGATATAACAAGTTTAAATTAGGCTTGTCAAAATGCCAGGATTGTATCAGATATTAATTTAGCCATTCTTTCTTCTTCTTCTTTTGGCTTCTCCCGTTGCCACAGCGGGTCATCCGTTTCCATTTCTTCCTGTCCTCTGCATGTTCCTCTGTCACGTCAAGCGCATGCATGTCCTCCCTCACAACATCCATAAACCTCCTCTTTGGCCTTCTTCTTTTCCTCTTGCCTGGAAGCTCCATCTTCAGTATCCTCCCAATATACTCAGCATCTGTCCTCCACACATGTCCAAGCCATCTCAATCTTGCCTCTCTTGCTTTGTCTCCAAACCGTCCAACCTGAGCTGTCCCTCTAATATACTCTTAAGCCTGTCTTCTTCGTCACTCCCAATGAAAATCTTAAGCATCTTCAACTCTGCCACCTCCAGCTCCACCTCATGTCTTTTCATCAGTGCCACCATCTCCAAACCATATAACATAGTTGGTCTCACAACCGTCTTGTAAACTTTCCCTTTCACTTCACTTCCCTTTCACGTTCCCTTGTCCCAAATCACTCCTGACAATCTTCTCCACCCACTCCACCCTGCCTGCACTTTCTTCTTCACCTCTTGTCCGCAATCCCCGTTACGTTGAACAGTTGACCCCAAGTATTTAAACTCATACACCTTCACCACCTCTGCTCCTTGCATCCTCACCATTCATCTGTCCCCGCCTCCTCTGGTTCACGCATATGTAATCCATCTCACTTTTATTCCTCTTCTCTCCAGTGCATACCTCCACCTCTCCAGGCTCTCCTCAACCTGAACCCTACTCTTGCTACAGATCACAATGTCATCCATGAACATCATAGTCCATGGAAATTCCTGCCTGATCTTGTCCGTCAACCTGTCCATCACCATTGCAAACAAGAAAGGGCTCAGAGCCGATCCTTGATGTAATCCCACCTCCACTTTGAACCCATCCGTCATTCCAACCACACACCTCACCACTGTCGCATTTCCCTCATACATATACCGCTCCTACATACCTCTCTGCCACTCCCAACTTCCTCATACAACCTCTCTCGGCACCCTGTCATATGCTTTCTCTAAATCTGCAAAGACACAGTGTAACTCCTTCTGGCCTTCTCTATACTTCTCCATCAACATTCTTAAAGCAAACATCACATCTGTAGTGCTATTTCTTGGCATGAAACCATACTGCTGCTTGCTAATCGTCACCTCTCCTCTTAACCTAGCTTCTATTACTCTTTCCCATATCTTCATGCTTCGGCTGATCAACTTTATACCTCTGTAGTTACTACAGCTCTGTAAATCGCCCTTATTATTGAAAATCAATACCAGTACACTTCTTCTCCCCTCCTCAGGCATCTTCTCGCTTTCCAAGATTGTGTTAAACTATCTAGTTAAAAACTCCACTTCCATTTCTCCTAAACACCTCCATGCCTCCACAGGTATGTCATCTGGACCAACCACCTTTCCACTCTTAATCCCCTTCATAGCGGTCCTTACTTCATCCTTACTAATCCACCGCACTTCCTGACTCACTAATCCCACATCATCCAACCTTCTCTCTCTTTCTTCATTCATCAACCCTTCAAAATTCTCCTTCCACCTTCTCAACACACTCTCCTCGCTTGTCCGCACATTACCATTTCTATCCTTCATCACCCTAACCTGCTGCACATCCTTCCCAGCTTGCTCCCTCTGTCTAGCCAATTGGTACGAGTCCTTCATTAGTGTCCAACCTCTTATACAACTTGCCATATGCCTTTTTTGTTGCCTTCACCACCTCTCTCTTCACATTACGCCATATCTCCTTATACTCCTGTCTACTTTCTTCACCTCTCTGACTATCACACTTCTTCACCAACCTCTTTCTCCCTCCATATGTATACTTTCCTGTACTTACTCCAAGTCTCCTTGTCTTCCGTCCTCTGTCCAGATGACACACCAAGTACCTTCCTAGCTGTCTCCCTCACTATTTCTGCAGTGCTTGCCCAGCCATCCAGCAACTCTTCACTACCACCCAGTGCCTGTCTTAACTCCTCCCTGAACTCCACACAACTGTCTTCCTTCTTCAATTTCCACCACTTGATCCTTAGCTCTGCCTTCACTCTCTTCCTCTTCTTCAAAGTCATCCTACAGACCACCATTCAATGCTGCCTAGCTACGTTTTCCCGTGTCACCACTTTGCAGTCTCCAATCTTCTTTCAGATCACACCTCCTGCATAAGATATAGTTCACCTGTGTGTACCTTCCTCCACTCATAAATGTCACCCTGTGTTACTCCCTTTTCTCAAAATATGTATACACCCACAGCCATTTACATCCTTTTCACATAATCCACCACCATCTCTCCTTCCACATTCCTCTCCTTGACACCATACCTACCCCATCACCTCTGTTCCCTTTACCAACATGCCCACTGAAGTCCGCTCCAATCACCACTCTGTCCTCCTTGGGTACCCTCTCCACCACTTCATCCAACTCAGTTCATAATTCTTCTTTCTCTTCCATCTCACACCCAACTTGCAGGGCAAATGAACTGATAACATTCATCAGTATACCTTCGATTTCCAGCTTCATACTCATCACTCTGTCTGACACTCTCTTCACCTCCAACACACTCTTGACATACTCTTTCTTAAGGATTACCCCCATCCTTACTCCTCTCCTGCTGCCTCTGGACATGCCTTCCCCCTCCCCTTCACCCAACAGTAGCATAGTTTCCACCGGCACCCTGCTGACCAACAGTACCGGTGGTGGTTGTTGGTAACCCGGGCCTCGACTGATCCAGTATGGAAATCTGATTTATGATCTGCATATTTGATTAGGCAAAGATTTTACACCGGATGCCCTTCCTGATGCAACCCTCCCCATATATCTGGGCTTGGGACCGGCACTAAGAATGCACTGGCTTGTGCATCCTCAGTGGCTGGGTTAAACGCAATATGACATTGAAAGGTGCTGTGAGAAGTCTTTATCTTCTTGTTTGTAACCACAATACAAATATTAATTTAGCAATAAAACCCTGCAATACCCAAGCTGCTGAACTCTGACAACTTGCTGTTTCATATATAGAATGGGGTATTTCCTGATACCTGGTAGCCAATAGCACAAACTGGCAGGATAACCACCTCTTTTTCTAATCTGTTAAGGAATGACAGAATTTATAAACTATTTGGGTGTTTTGTGATTATGCTAATGCACTCAACACAAACAAATGTCCCGGATGGACTGTCAGTTTTCATACAAAAAATACAGATTACGGCAAATTAGGGTCCGGTATCCCAAGTTACATGACACTGATTACATGAACTTACAAACAACAACAGTAGATCAAATCTTCATGTTGACTGATTGATTATTGTCACATGTTGTTGCAGAAATGGCAGATGTTCTGAAAGTGAGCCGAGTCGAACGCACCGGTTTCATAAACTCCAACACAACGTGTACTTAAACCCTTCACAAGCCACCTGATCACCATCATTCTGGTTCCAGTCCACTTTGGCATATCCTGCATACGTCAGGTCGCATTCTCATTTCAGGGAGAAACATATTTAGTGGATTTAATTACTAAGATGACTCAGCTGTGTCTGATTTATGAACTCCCCTCAGGTGTATTGCCGATGCGACGGCGCCTGTCCTGGATCTCCGCCTCAAGCCGACACACAAACCACACCCCACCACCGCAATGTTGACATTGGAAATTTAAAATCTGTTTTTTTTTCCTCCCCTTCCCAGGTGGTGCCGGCGGGCACCGTGCCCAGCCAGGAGGGGGGCAGCTGCAGCACAGGGCCCAGCGACGAGAGCAGTGAGGCGGGCACGGAGGGAAGGACGTATCGCTCCAAAGAGCAACTGATGCTGAGAGCCAACAGCCTGAAGAAAGCTCTTAAGCAGATTATAGAGCAAGCTGAGAAAGGTAGGGGGCAATGTTGATACACACCCCACGCACATGCAAACACACACACACACACACACACACATACACACGCACGCGCAGACATAGAAACTCATGCTTTGTGCACATGAAACAAAACCATAAACAAAAATATGCTTTTTGTGCACAGCTTACATGTTAAACAAAGATGCTAACATGCAGACTCGCTCAAAGATGTCCACACACTTGCACACAGAAACATGCTTTGAACACCAAGTATACAAACTAAAGGATTCATATACATATACACAAACACGTACACGCACAATGAGGCAGATCATTGAACAGGCTGAGACAATTGTGGTATCGGTATGATCACACCACACATTTATATGACAGCTTCCATACATGCACACACAGGTACACAAATATGTCGAAATAGTAACATGCTCGCACAAAACACAAAGAGATACCAACACCACCCCGGCTCACCCCATTCCTCTGTTTCTGACAATGGCATGTTCCTGGGGTTTTTTCCCTCTACTAACCCCCCCCTCTCGCTCTCTCTCTTTATTTCTCTCTCTCTCTCTTTCTCAGTGGTGGATGAGCAGAACAGACACACCCAGATGCAGGAGATGTCTTCCTCCTCTTCCATAAAGAGGGAAAATAGTGAAGAGTTGAAGGACGCAGAGCCACGTGAGCCCACCTCACACACGCACACACACACACACACACACACACACACACCACTGTGACAAATAATGCTGCATTTTAACTTGCCAGGGATGTGATTTGAAATGATTCATTCCAAACTATCTTGTGTAAATCTGGGGATTATCTTGTTACCTAAGAGTCGTTCTCCAGTATTTAAAACAATACTAGGTCAAAACCTAGTATATGTCTGGACTGTGTATGGTCAATGCTCGAAATTGTGGCCATTTGTTACAAGCATAGTCAGTTGTAGTGTCCATACTGGGAATTCCTGGATATTAAATGTTCCTCTCCAATTTTATGTCGTGGTCCCAGTAATATTCATTATTAAAGTGTACTGAAGTAGCATAGGCCCTGTGCTGGACTGTCCAGGGTGTCTCCCTGCCTGCCGCCCAATCACTCCTGGCATAGCCTCCAGCATCCCCGCAACCCTAATTAGGATAAGCGGCTTCGATAATGGATGGATGGATGAAGTGGCATATCACATGACAAGGTTAAGCTGTGTCCAAGTTAAAAAAAAAAAAGAGGCTATAAATGCAGTTGCAAGAACAATACTTTCCACTGCACTGATATCTGGGGATGTATGATTTGAAAGAGAACTTAATTTAACTGTAAATAAACCTATTCTAATTATCTTTTAACGCCCCCTCCTCTTTCATCCATTTCTATCTGTAGATGTCTGTCGTTTTTCTAAGACTCAGTCTGCACTGCGTGTTTTGTCAGAGGGATTGTTATTTGGGGTGCTTACAGCCTGGAGAGCTGGATTCTCTCCTACTCTGCTCCATGATGGACTCTTACACTGCATAACCAGATGTGGAAACAGCAGCAATATATTCCCTTCTTAGTGTTTCAGTAGTACCCATGAGCAACAAAATACTCCGTTCGTTAGCGCGCGATAGATGTGGAATGAGCAGGAAGCACTGTGCCAACGCAACGGCCAATAAGGAAGCTCCCACATCAAGTTACTGCCACTTCAAGTTACACCCCCTACTGTCTTAAAGGTGTATGACCCTGCGAGGGCATTCTGGCTTTAATCTGTTTGTCGTTGTCAAGTCAGTTTTATTTGTATAGCCCAATATCACAAATTACAAATTTGCCTCAAAGGGCTTTACAGCAACACAACATCCTGTCCTTAGACCCTCACATCGGATAAAGAACAACTCCCTAATAAAAACCTTTAATAGGGAGAAACCTCAGGGAGAACAACAGAGGAGGGATCTCTCTCCTAAGATGGACAACGTGCAATGGATGTTGTCCATTGTGACGTTCTTGTTTTCTTCCATATGTTCAAATCTATTTCAATTAGCGACTACAAGAAAAAACAACCCACAGTCCAAAGACATGTAGGTCAGGTGAATCAGCCATACAAAATTGTCTCTAGGTGTGTGTGTGTGTGTGTGTGTGTGTGTGTGGGCCCTGTGATGGTCTGGTGGTCTGTCCAGGGTGTCTCCCCGCCTGCCGCCCAATGACTACTGGGATAGGCTCCAGCATCCCCGCGACCCTGAGAGCAGGATAAGCGGTTTGAATAATGGATGGATGGATGGACAGATGGATGGATGGATGGAAGGAAGGAAAAACAATAATTGTGAAGGAGAAATTAACTTTGAAGAATACGATATGATGTTCAATGAGCATTTAAAATGCAGAATTTACATAAAGAATGAAGAGTATAACACATTATTCACAGATCAAAACAAACTGTGAATTAAAAAAAGACTTTTTGCAAATGATCCCAACATTAAATTAATATATTTTAAAATAATGTTTTACTTTGTGTCGTGGTGGTAATTATTCATCATTTCATTATTTTTATAATAATTTTTTACTCTGTGTACAGTGGTGGTAATTATTCATCATTTCATTATTTTCATGATAGTTTTTTATTTATTGTTATTTTATTTATTGTTTTCATAATAGTTATTTATTCATCAAATCGTTAAACAAAGAGAAACAGGCTGAAAACAGTAATTTGTATCCTCTTGTAATCCAGCTCACCAGCTGCTTAAAAGAGATGTGATTGCATGATGGATCAGTGTCAATCTAGCTGGGCCTTTTCTTTTCTCTTTTTTTTTTTTCTTCATCAAAACGTTGCTGTATGTCATCTCACCACATAGCGTACTGGTGAGCTGAGCTGTCTGCACACCCATGCAGTTCTTCTCAGCAGCTGCAAAAGGAGAAAGGCCAAACGGTGCAGAGCAGAGTGCATGGAGTTCCTGCACCGCAGAGCCCTAAATAACTGAAAGTCTTATTTGACTTAAATGCCATGAATATCTGGATAAGTATGCCCTCTGTGAATAGCAGGGTACTTTTCTCATTTATAAAGGAGATAAATCTCTCTTGCTAGTACAGTCACATTAAAGTTACTGGCTTTTGCAGTGTATACCACCTACCTGTGGGCCATAAGAATACATTTACTGCACGTAATGAGTGAGGGTACAATTTGTCAATGTCAATATCGGAAATACTTAAAATGTATGACAATCATGCTCTTCCTGCTACATTGTCAAAATTATGCGGACAAGCTCAAGAGGGTAATTAGCCAAAGTAGAAGTAAATGATGGTCAATGAGGCAAATGTAACCAGCAGAATGAGAGAGCAGAATGAAATGTATTCTCTGAAAGTTCCTCCAGTCACATAAAAACAGCCAGTGCTGCAGTATCCTGCAAGATCGTATTCAGAGTAGAACGTGTGCAGTATTCCTCTCTGCCCACATCCCCTGTAGCCTTCACAGTCTTTGTGTAGACTAGAGAGTTGCACTGAATGCAACAGGAGATAAGAGTTTTGTACGTCCTTCTATACTCCTCTGAAAATGCGTTCCAGTTCACCACACCTGATGACACAACAACAGAAAGATTAATGTGTAAAACATAGGTTCACACCCCCCCCCCCCCCCCACACCACACACACACACTTTTTCTCCCCAATTGTACTCGTCCAATTACCCCACTCTTCCGAGCCGTCCCGGTCACTGCTCCACCCCCTCTGCCAATCTGGGGAGGGGCTGCAGACTACCACATGCCTCCTCCGATACATGTGGAGTCGCCAGCCACTTCTTTTCACATGACAGTGAGGAGTTTCACCCGGGGGGCGTAGCACGTGGGAGAATCACACTATTCCCCCCCAGTTCCCCCTCCCCCCTGAACAGGCACCCAGACTGACCAGAGGAGGCGCTAGTTCAGCGACCAGGATACATACCCACATCTGGCTTCCCACCCACAGACATGGTCGATTGTATCTGTAGGGACGCCCGACCAAGCCGGAGGTAACACGGGGATTTGAACCAGCGATCTCCATGTTGATAGGCAACGGAATAGACCGCTATGCTACCCGGATGCCCCTAGAAGGACCAGACCCTTTCTCAAATAAAATTCCTCAGCTGATAACTGCTTCACGATTTCTGTCTTTTCAGAACCCACGTTTCCCATTTCCACAGCGATGTCAGTGTTAGTCCATGAGAAAGTTTCCTTTCTGCCAGCTATATTGATGTTTATTCTTTTTTTATTGGATAAATGTTTTTTAAGCACAAACATGCAAAGTATGTTTGACTGAAAACTCAATTCTACTTTATAAAATTGAAGCAAAGGACTTTGGGAGTTGCAGCCATGATGTGTACTCATGATGCCTCTTTCCAGGTCAAGGAAGTTTAAGTCCCACATCCACCGTTGTTCTGGAAAAAACAGACAGCCTCAACATTGTCACCTTCAACGAGGACACAGTGTAAGTGTTCATGTATGTGTTTGTGTATTTGCATGTATGCATGCATGTAAGAGTGAGTGCATGTGCATGCATGTGCGTTTGTATATGCACAATTTCACACTTGTGACATGTGTCAGTAAATGATGGCTTTGCATGTTGTTCAGTTTTTACAAATAGTCTACTTGCTACTGTAGGTAGGCCAGTTGTCTCACACTGATGATGTGTTTCATCTGCAGACAATGTTCAGAGAAGTGTGTGATGAACAATTACTTTGGCATCGGTCTGGACGCCAAGATCTCCCTCGAGTTCAACAACAAGAGAGATGAGCACCCTAAGAAATGCAGGTTCGAACTCACAGACACACATTACAGGCACATGCATATATTCACATTAAAACTAACAAATACACATTTACAGAGACCTGAACACATGCAAACACACATATGCATACAGAAATGTATACAGGCTGGTTTGCAAAGTAATCAAGTGAGCATATCTGTCAGATATGATTTTTGGGAGGAGGTTTAAAAGAGCAGGTCATCGCCTCAAATGCTGCAAAACAAAATCGCAACTCTTTCTTTTGGCTGCTCCTGTTAGGGGTCGCCACAGCCTGTCCTCTGCATCTTCCTCTGTCACACCAGCCACCTGCATGTCCTCCCTCATCACATCCATAGACCTCCTCTTTGGCCTTCCTCTTTTCCTCTTCCCTGGCAGCTCCATATTCAGCATCCTTCTCCCAATATACCCAGCATCTCTCCTCCACACATGTCCAAGCCATCTCCATCTTGCCTCTCTTGCTTTGTCTCCAAACCGTCCAACCTGAGCTGTCCCTCTAATATACTCGTTCCTAATCCTGTCTTTCTTCGTCACTCCCAATGAAAACGTTAGCATCAAAAACATTACAACATAAGGGGACAAATATAGCATCCTGAAGCGCCATAAAGTCAGCTTCAGAGCACAACATGGTTGTAAAGACTGTGCTTCCTTGTTTTAGATATGTAGGATGATGAACTTGAGTTTACACTTTTTTTTCAAAATGCTTCCTTTTCACTATATCTTGATTTGAATTTTCTCATTTTCACTATTTTTATGCTGAGTTTTTTTTTATGTATTGTTTTATATCATAATGCATCCTAATTTCAGCCCCCAAGTTAACCTGTATAAATTGAGCCTGTCAAGGCCAAGATAGCTCAGCCATGAAGTTGGTATCATGTTAGCAGTAGATGCAAGTTTGAATCCCACCAAACTGTGGCCCATCAGAGGGTCCGGTACTCCTGCACCCATAAAGGTGACCATTTATGCTACAGTTTCCTTTAACAAAATGATGAATCCCAACCAGTTTCAGGGGTGCAGTTTTGAAGCTGAACCTGACCTCTGACCTTTTTGTGCAGGGGGTAAAAGCAGGAAAAATAAAACGTTTTGTGGCTCTGAAGTAAAGCAGTATTATAACCAAAGGTTGTTTCTCTCGCTGCAGTAGTCGCACCAAGAACATGATGTGGTATGGAGTGTTGGGGACCAAGGAACTGGTTCAAAAGACCTACAAGAACCTGGAGCAGAGGGTTCAGCTGGAGGTGAGCACACAAATGCATGCAAGTTTGTACACACACACACAAACACACACACACACACACACACACACACACACACACACACACACACACACAACTAAAAACCCTGTAAGAATGAGGCAAACAATGCAGCTAAATCTGTTTCTGGAAAATCTTGATGTCACTCTATGATGAACTGTTTGTTTCCCTTCCTCTCTCTTCTCCCTAGCCTCTTTATTTTTATCTATCTATCCCCCACCCTCCATCCACATCCTTTTCCCTTCTCTCACCTGATCTTTTATGCCTTTTATCTAAGCAACCAACCAACTCATATTCCTTGTTTATGTGATCTTACTTGGCTAATAAAACCCCTCTCTCTCTCTCCCTCCCGCCCTGCTTTTCCTTTCCTGTGTCCCTCTCTATCCTCAGTGTGATGGGGTTTCCATGTCGCTGCCAAGTCTGCAGGGCCTGGCAGTCCTCAACATCCCCAGCTATGCAGGCGGTATCAACTTCTGGGGAGGCACCAAGGAGGACAATGTGAGTCCGCCAGCTTTTCACACACACACACACACACACACACACACACACACACACACACACACACACACACACACACACACACACACACACACACAAGATAGGCACAATAATATGGTAACAGAGCTCAGCATGCATAAAGGGGACATGCACGTATATGTGCAAGCTAGTGTGCATGTGTGCCAAGCATGCACTCATTCATAGCATCAAATCATCCATTCGACACTCGCATTCATTTGCATATTCTTTTGCACACAAACACACACAATCAATCTCTTTCTCACACGCACAAATGTACATACAGACACACACCTCAGCATAATGTATGCATCTGGACATTCTGTGACAACATTACACGTCATGTGCAACTCTCCCTCACTTTAATCGTTGCACAAGTCATCAGTCGTCCATCACAGGATGACTAGATGGTCCTCATCGCTGCGATGGACGAATAACACACATCATGTTAATTTTTATTATACCTTATTTTGTTATTTTTATTAATTGATACATTTAATATAGTAAATTCAGTGAGAGAATGTTTGTTCAATAACCAGATATTAGCAATTTAGCTTAATATTTTGATTTTAATGAATTAAAAGTGATTTGACAATGTCGCACAACAATGTTACCAGCTGTCTTGTGTGTGCAGAACTTCGGTGCTCCGTCCTTCGATGACAAGAAGCTGGAGGTGGTGGCTGTGTTTGGCAGCATGCAGATGGCCATGTCTAGAGTGATCAACCTGCAGCATCACCGCATAGCACAGGTAGCACGCATACACACACACATAGACATGCACACTCAGATATACACACACACTCAGCATACAGAGGATGGAGGGATGAAAGGAAAATATTTAGGGAGGTGAGAAGAGAAGGGAGCGGAAAAGTTTTGGTCATTAAATCTTGAAGGTCAATTTCTGTGCTTTTCTCTCTCCACCTCTACCGCTTCTCCTCCCATCCTCCTCTCTTTGTCTGCACTCTCTCTCTTTCTCTCTGTCTTTTGTGCTCTCCTGTCAAGTCTGTACAAGGTCAACGAGAGATGGTTCCAATCAAAACCTTTTCTCTGACATTCATCCCATCCCTCCTCTCCTCTTCTTCTTCCTTCTACCTTTGCTGTCCTTTGCTGTTCTTTCCTTTTCTCATTGCTCCACTCTTTCCCTCCACGTCTCCTCTTCACTCCTCTCTGCTCCTTTACTCTCCTCCTGTGCATCTTTTTTTGTGAAGAATTAAAGAACACATTCCTCATTGAGGGAGACTTACTATCGGTAGCATGCTAAATAAATATGCTAAAATGGCTTTGTTACACGTGTCCGTATGGCCGACATGACATGTTTAACTCAACCTTCATGAGAACAGCGTGGGTTTTTTTAAACACTGTATTTGATTTTAATTTTGCTTGAATTTTCCTCGGCCGTTCTGCCGGGCTTCAGTGTCGCCAGGTAAAGATCACCATCCTCGGAGAAGAAGGGGTTCCTGTGCAGGTGGATGGGGAGGCGTGGGTCCAGCCTCCCGGCATCGTCAAGATTGTCCACAAGAACCGCGCACAGATGCTGACCAGGGACAGGGTGAGGTCCGCTTGGCTTCATGAGCCGCTTGGCTTCATGAGCCGCGCCCCCATCAAGCTAACTTCACACCGATTTCTAAATGACAAATACGAAGGAATCTGCAAAATAATGAAAGGAAATTGGAAAGAGCAGAAAAGGGCATCTGGGTGGTCAAATCCCCGTGTTACCGCCGGCTTGGTTGGGCGTCCCTACAGACATGATTGGCTGTGTCTGCAGGTGGGAAGCCGGATGTGGGTATGTGTCCTGGTTGTTGCAGTAGTGCCTCCTCTGGTCGGTTGGGACGCCTGATCGGGGGAGAGGGGGAACTGGGGGGAATAGTGTGATCCTCCCACGTGCTACGCCCCCCTGGTGAAACGCCTGTCAGGTGAAAAGAAGTGGCTGGCGTCTCCACATGTATCGGAAGCGACATGTGGTAGTCTGCAGCCCTCCCCGGAGCAGCAGAGGGGGTGGAGCAGCGACTGGGACAGCTCAGAAGAGTGGGGTAATTGGCCAAGTACAATTGAAGAGAAAAAGGAGGGGAAAAAATCCAAAAGAAGAAAGATCAGAAAAAAGGGTTTATATGCCTGGTATTGGTATTGTTGTTGATAAGTGTTGATAAGGAGAGCTGGAAATGCAAAATAGAAATTGAATTATTTTTTTTCTTGAACGCTTCCAATCATTTTGTTTTGTTATGCCTTGCACACAGGTTCAAAACACCTTGGTTCACTTTTAGTCAACAATCCAAAACTCCCCTGAAATCTTGCCTCGCATTTGAAAGGAAACATGGCTGGTGGTGCAGTAAAACTGACATCCAGTTGTTGGTTTTTTTTTGTCTTTTTTCGTTTCTGTCTGTCTGTGTCTCTCTGTCGCTCTGTCTCCCCATGCCAGGCCTTTGAGAACACCCTGAAGTCATGGGAGGATAAGAGGAAGAGTGACAGCTACCGGGAGACCAGGCCTCGCCTCAACTCCCAGCAGTCCATGGAGTACCTGACGGAGGAGGAGTGTGCCCAGGTGCAGCAGCTTGGCATAGTGGCCGACACACTCATCACCAAGTAAGGCTCAGTGATCTGGACTGTGTGTGTGTGTGTGTGTGTGTGTGTGTGTGTGTGTGTGTGTGTGTGTGTGTGTGTGTGTGTGTGTGTGTGTGTTTCCCAATCTGATGGTCAGTGTGCTTTTATGGAGGTGCTGTTGGTCATGTATGCATACATATATGTGTGTGCATGTGTATGTTTTGTCTATCAACAACCCTCTACCTTTCTCAGCCTGTCAAATTGTCTTCCTCTGTGTATTGGGGTTCCCTGGAGTCCTGGAAAAACATGGAAATTTATAAACAAGTTTTCAAATACATGGAAAATGATGAAATGTCCTAGAAATATCTTTGAGGTTATGGAACATTGAAAAATTAGGTTATAAAATTGCACTTTTAACCATTGACATGGCATATTTTTCCATGTACTTTTTAGCTCAATTTATATATTTTTAGCTGCCGATGTTGCACATCAGTGCTTGAAGTATAGATGGTGTGCTCAGTGACCAGCTAAAAGTTACACAGTCTATTTAGAGACTGTTGATGCTTCCGCTGATACTGAATAAGATGGCCTTCTTTGAGCAATAGCTGTCATGTACATCCAAGCAGAAATCATAGAAAATGTCCTTGAAAAGCCCTGGAAAATTATTTTTTTTGGGCAGCAGTTGCTATGGAGGTGGAGCAGTTGTTCAGCAGACAGAAGGTCGCTCATTCGATCCTGGCTCATCCTCACCTCGTGTCTAGGTGTCCTTGAGCAAGACTCTGGTTCCCAGACTGCTCCTGACAAGCACATTGGCACCTTGCATGGCAACCTGTGCCGAGTAGAGAAGTGCCATAGAAATGCAGCCCATTTAACATTTTATTTTATGAGTGGGAACCGTGTGTGTGTATATGTGTGTGAGAGAGATGTGCACCTGTCTGTGTATGAGAAAGGTGTGCATGTGTAAAGATGTGACTGCATTTGCACGTTTGTGTTTTGCATCATCTTAATCTCAACAGTGTACCAGATTTCAGTTTTTCCCTTCGGCGCTGTATCTGCAGAAATAACAAGTCTGGCTTGCACTCGACGCTTTATGAAGCTACTTGCAGCCTCTTAGGGCTTATCTGACTACTGTTGGTGCTTATTTTGTTATGTATGATGTTTTCCTTTTTTTTGTGGGTTTTTTTTAAATGCAAAACCCTACTGTATGTCCCCTGATGGACTATTTTTTTTATTTTTATTTTTTTATTATTGAAACCCTGTAGGAGACCGCTGGGATAAATAAAGTCAGGAAAATAGTGGAGAGTGAGGCAGAGAGAGAGATGGAGAGTTTAGAAATGTGCACATTGTGTTCTTCCAGATAAGTAGGATTTAAGCCAAGAGAGAGCCAAGCCAGAGACACCAAAATTACAATTTAATCTGATAGTATACAGTGATCAGTGGTGTCAAAGGCTGCACTGAGGTCCAGTAGTAGAAGCACAGAAGTGAAATCAGAGTCCATAGCTAGTAGAAGATGGTTCACCACTCTGGTCGGAGCAGTTTCAGTGGAGTGACAGGCCCTGAAAGCCGACTGAGGAGCCTCATATAGGTGGTTTTCTTCTATATGGGTCAAAAGTTGTTGATACACAACTCTCTCTTGTACTTTAGAAAAGAATGGAAGATTAGAGACTGGTCGATGGTTATTGATAGACCCTGGATCGAGGTGTGGTTTCTTAAGTAGAGACTTGACCACAGCCGTCTTAAAACTGGTGGGAACAGTGCCAGTAGTAAGTGATAAACTAATAATGTCTAGCATTGTAGGTCCCAGGAAAGGTCAGAGGTCTTTAAAAAAGTTTTGCTGGTAAAGGCTCAAGTAAGCAAGTAGCTGGTTTAGAAGCTGAGTGAGATGGACTTTCAGCAGGTAAGGGCAGCCCTAGAAAGAAGGCCACTTATCAACAAAACCAAATCCCTGCTCATTACAGTAACGAGCCATGGAGTTTGCCTGTTCATATTTTCATATTGGTTTTATCCAGGTTCTCCATGTCCCATATACTAGTTTTGTGTGTGTGTGTGTGTGCTTGTATCCTGTGATGCTGTGATGGACTGGCAACCCATTGGATACTGCATATCTCTCCACCATCCACCTGATTCCACTGAGATAGGATCCAACACCTTGTGACAGTAAATTGGATTAAGTGGGTGTAGCCAGTGAATGAATGCATGAATGTTTCTGCTGGTAAACGGCTGACCAACGTGTGGTTTGACCTCTCTGTCCCGCAGGATCCGCGAGGCAGCCAAGACCCACAAGCTGGTGGAGCAGGAGTTGGCTCACGCCGTCAACGCCACAGCCCTGGTCCTCTCTGAAGCCTTCCCCTCCAAACTGTCCAGCCCCGAGGTACCACAGTAGGAGGGGGAGGGGGATTAATGGGTTAATGGATGGACAGATTAATGGATCATTTGGAGTGTGAATAATTCATGTCGAAAAAATTAATGTTAATAGCAAAACATTTGACATCAAACTTTGCACGTGTGCATGTTTGTGTGTGTTTGTGTGTGTGTATTTGTTGTCCCTTCATCCAGTTTCTTAGTCGCAGCACGGCGGTGGAGATTGTCAACACCAGTAAAGTCCTTCAGGCTGAGACCAGGATGCTGCTGGATGGTAAACTAATGGTAGGACAATATTAATTTACTTCCCCTTCTTTCCTTCCTCTTGCTTCCTTTACCTTTTCTGTTCCCCTTTGCTTGTTCATTCCCCTATACTGCACGGCTCAAACATTGGTTCCTCACCTCTTGGTTCCTACTCTATGGTCTGTTCTTCAGTTGTTATTTGCTCATTTTATTTACACTTGAAACTTGAAAATCAATGTTTTTTTTGTTTTTGTTTTTACAAAACCTCCAATAGAGTGTATAAACTAGGAGACTTTTGCACAGAGACCAAGGCAAGTCTATTTGTATAGTGTATACACAATGGCAATTCAAAATCCTTTAAATTTAGGCATACAAAGACCAATGACATTAACACTTGTGATTTTGAGGTTTTAAAAAAAAACATCAGAAAGTTTCCAATTAATTTCAGTCAACAGTCTAGCCAAGGTCTTTGACTGTAGCCTTAGTGATACAATGGCAATCCAAGCAAGGAGCTTGAGACTTGGCTCACTACAGTAGAAAAATCTGGCCTACCTAGTAGGTTTAAGGCTTGGATTTACCAACATGGCATCTTACCCCGAATCCTCTGGCCTCTGCTGGTTTACGAGGTAACCCTGTCAACAGTGGAGACCTTGGAGAGGAAGATCAGTAGCTACCTCCGGAGATGGCTGGGTCTGCCGTGCAGCATTAGCAGTGCAGCACTGTATGGGAGGAGCAACAAACTCCAGCTCCCTATCAGCAGCCTCAGTGAGAAGCTCAGGGTTTCTCGCATAAGAGAGGCACTGCCCTATCAGGGCTCCAAGGACTCTAGAGTCGCATCAGCAGGCATTATGGTGCGGACAGGCAGGAAGTGGAGAGGCCAGGAAGGCCTGGAGATAGTAGAGTCTTGGCTGAGACACAGGGCTTTGGTGGGCACTGGCAACTGGACGGGCAGGGCTGGGAGCCATCCCACAACCTCGCTATGATAAGGCCCATGGCAAGGACAAATGCCATCTAGTCCTGGAGGAGGTGTGGGCAGGTGTCGAGGAGGAAAGGATCAGCAGAATGGTGGGCATACGGCAGTGGGGAGCATGGACAAGGTGGGAGAGTGCGCTGGAGAGGAGGATATCCTGGACAGATATCTGGCTGGCAGAACTGCAGCGGATCAGGTTTATGGTACAAGCCATGTATGATGTTCTACCTAGCCCAGAAAATCTCCATTTCTGGGGCAAGACTGATTCTCCATCATGTCCTCTGTGCCCTGGAAAAGGTTCACTCGAGCACATTCTCAGCAGCGGACCATCAGTCCCGGGGGAGGGCCGTTACTGCTGGCGACATGACCAGGTGCTCAAGACAGTTGCAGAGGCCATCTCCAAAGCTGTGACCAACAACAAGCAAGCCCGCGAAAAGAGGAACATTGCCTTTGTCAGGGCTGGTGAGCAGCCTCAGTCACAGCCCAGATCAGCAGCCAGTCTCCTCACCTCTGCAACAGACTGGGAGGTGCGAGTCAACTTCGGACGGCAGCTCAGGTTCCCAGACCATGTTATGACAAATTTGTTGAGGCCAGGCATAGTGCTATCATCAGCCTCTTTAAAGCAGTTGCTCCTTATAGAGCTGACAGAGGGAGGACCGGACAGAAGAGGCAAATGAGCAGAAGCAGTCCAAGTACTAGGAGCTGGTGGATCAGCGCCAGAGGAGAGGCTGGAAGGTGCGTTGTGAGCCCATTGAAGTGGGGTGTAGAGTCTTTGCTGACCGCTCATGGTGCAAGGTCTACAGTCTATTTGGCATCACTGGCACTGCAAAAACAGAAGCCATCAAGTCCTCCATGTAGGCTGCAGAGAGGGCCTCCAGATGGCTTTGGATCAGAAGGAGTGATCTGTGGGCCAATGCTGCTGGGACACAAGCCGGGGCTTGATCAACCCTGGCTGGATCGCCTGAGAGAGGGTGTATGATATTGAAACACCCGAAACACCCGAGGACCTCAGGAAACATCACTGTTGATGTGTCCCAGTGCCTCCTTGGATGTATCTTCAAATCAAATCTCTTCGTCTTTGCCTTTTAATCTTTTCCACCCAGCTCTGCTCTGATCTGTGCTGCTGCTACACAAACTTTAACCCATCTCATCCCTGCACAGAAAGGCTTTTTCTTCAGTTTTGGGTTATTTTTGAACAATATCTTTTTTTAATTTTAAAATGATACCTTTCAAAACTGGGGTATCGCTATTTTGGAGTAAAATTATTTGTGATGACGGTATCACATCAGCCACAACACATGTAATAAGCGTGTTTGTATAGAAGGTGCTGGGTAATGCAAAACTGAAACAAAGACAGGATGTCATTTTAGTCCCTGTGACAATAAAATTGTGAATTTTATAAAAAATAGGATGAAATGAGTTAAACAATCAATCCTCATTGGAAAATTGTATTGTGCAGCAGCAAGCATGCTCAAAACAGTACAACTGGTGCAGATTTAGATAAAGAATTATAATGACAACACATCTACTTGCCAGCAGCCATACCAACATGTGCCCAGGTTCTGCTGAATGACAGAAGCTAAGCAGGTATGGGCTTGGTTAGTACTTGGACGGAAGACCACCCAGGAAAACTGAGTTGCTGCTGGAAGTGGTGTTGGTGGGCCAGTAGGGGGCAGTCTTCCCTCTGGTCCTAATAAACAAATGCTAATGCCCCAGTGCAGTGACGGGGACAGATGAGAGAGATGTTAAACCGAGGTCCTGATTCACTGTGGTCATTAAAGACACTGTGGCACTTATTGCAACAAGTAGGGGTCCCTGGTGTCCTGGCAAAATTCCCATCCTGGATGTCTCCATCCGGCCGCCTAATCATCCCCCTGTGTAAATGGCTCAGTGATTCCTCCCTCTCCACCTCAAGCTGATGTGTGGTGAGCGTTCTGATGCAAAATGGCTGCCGTGCATCCTGCACATTGGTGGTGGTTGAGGTGTATTACCCCCCTGAGGCACTTTGGGTATCAAGATAAAGCGCTATATAAATGTAATCCATCCATCATTACTGTACAAGCTTCATATTGTATGTGCTCTAAGGACTTCTATCTCATTGCATGAAGTTATCTACTTTTATAATAAAGTTCTCTGTGTTGGTAATGAATAGACAGAGCCTTGAGATCAACTGGTTCATCAAAAATAGCCTGCCTGTATATATATATATATATATATATTAACACAATAGCTTACCAAATAGCAATAGATTATCAGTAACAATCAAAAATGAATATATTAAACCATCAAGAATGACATACTGAAGTGAGCTATCAATATTTTAAAGGGATGAAGAATTTACTGTTTTGGGGGTTATTTGTTCTTATTAATGTGTGTGTTTTTAAAAATAAACGTCATATTCAGGGAAACTTTTCATATCCACATGTACATTGTAAAATGTATGTATGTTGTGTTGCTAATATGTTTTTTATGTGTATTCATATGCTAACACTGCATATCATGTAGCTGCTATCTGCAGGTTTTCTCCTTAGTTATTCTTTTCAAACCATAAACAGACAGGACTGATTATTCCTCTCAATTCTTGCACTCCCCTTTCCTACTCGTATGTTCCCTGTCACTCATGTGAGCATCCCACCAACTCAGATTCCTGTCATGTCTAAACTTGCCCGGGAAATGAAACAGAATCTGATTCTTGGCTCTCTTATTGCTGCCCCCCAACTCCCGACCCACTTGCTCCTCTCCTCCTCAGGTGGACTCCCCAGATGAGGAGGAGCTCCAGTCCACTCTGAACAGCCTGAGCGTTGAGCTCCACAAGCTGGACGACATCCACTGGATCTGCCCCCTCATGCAGTGCTCCGAGGAGGTGGGCAGGACACTGTGTGTGTGCGTGCACGTGTACATGTCTGTGTGTGTGTGCATCCATCTATCTGTCTTGTTTAGCTATTTTTGTGAAGACCAAGTTGAGTTTTTAACCATTAGAGCGAGGACATTTTTTCAAAGTGATGACATTTTGGCCAGTTAGATATGTGGTTCTGAGGGGGCTTCTGGGTAGCATGGTGGTCTATTCCGTTGCCTACCAACACGGGGATCCCTGGTTCAAATCCCTGTTACCTCCAGCTTGGTCGGGCATCCCTACAGACACAATTGGCCATGTCTGCGGGTGGGAAGCCAGATGTGGGTATGTGTCCTGGTCGCTGCACTAGCGCCTCCTCTGGTCAGTCGGGGCGCTTGTTCAGGGGGGGCTGGGGAGAATAGCATGATCCTCCTACATGCTACGTCCCCCTGGCGAAAGTCCTCACTGTCAGGTGAAAAGAAGCAGCTGGTGACTCCACATGTATCAGAGGAGGCGTGTGGTAGTCTGCAGCCCTCCCCAGATCGGCAGAGGGGGTGGAGCAGCGACCGGGATGGCTCGGAAAAGTGGGGTAATTGGCCAGATACAATAGGGGAGAAAAAAAAGGGTAAAAAAAAATCGCATGTTGAAACTCTCTCCCTCTCTACAGGACTCTGTGAGGGTAAGCAGTAAGAGCAGCAGCAGTATGAAGCTGAAGATCATGCCCAAGGTGAAGAAAGACAGAGAGAAGCTACACAAGCAGAGGTCCAACAGTTCCCTCTCAGGTAAGAGACTGAGACCCTGCCCCAGCCCAGGAGCACTTCTACCACACAGAGACTAGCCAGTTTTACTTGATATCCATAATGACTCCGCCATGTTGGCTCTGAACTTCAAGAAACATATCTGATAAGCCTCAGAAAATACCAAATAGCAGCAGTGGTTAGCACTGTTGCCTCACAGCAATAAGGTCCTGGGTTCAAACCCGAGGAGGTCCCAGGTCCTTTCTGTGTGGAGTTTGTATGTTCTCCCCGTGTCTGCGTGGGTTTCCTCCGGGTGCTCCGGTTTCCTCCCACCATCAAAAAGACATGCATGTCAGGGTTAATACTCCTTCTGCCTGTGCGCCTGAGCAAGGCAATGGAATGAAGAACTGGAGTTGGTCCCCGGGCGCTGCAGCTACCCACTGCTCCTATACAATAGGATGGGTTAAATGCAGAGAACACATTCATTGTAACCGATCAACTAGACAATGACAAAATAAAGTGGCTTTCTTCTTCTTCTTCTAAATAGCTCTGTTGTTTGCAACAGCAAAAAAAAAAAAAACAACAACAAAAACAGCTACACCAATGGGACATTCAACTTTTTTTGCTAATAACAAAATGTGTACAATATCTGATTTTCATTGGGGTTTTTTGTGTCTTGTAGGAGTTTGGGATATCAAAGGAGTGACAGGTGAGGCAGATTCCTCAGGCAATTAAAGACCTTCTGAAGGTGCTTTACAAAATGCCCCCTGACACCAGGACGGCCGTGGGTGGGGGGGGGACTTCTGTTATTCTGTCCTCTGAGTGGGATCGGACGGCGGAGGATAAGAACCGTCCTCCTGTCACCCTGCCGGCTCCCTCTACCTGTTTCTTCTCTGTCCTCCACTTACTAAACAGGCAGGAGGTTGTTTTTGTTTTTTGTTTTTCTAGTTTGACAGGCGTGGCTTTGCATTGTATCGCATCATGGTTGGTGTCGTTATTGGTTCTGTTTACCAGTGGGCGGGGCTTAGAGTCAAAGCAGCCTATCAAAGGAAAGGGAGGGAAGCGCGGCATGACGATGGTCACCCGGCGACGGGTTTTTGCGACAACGTAATGTGTTTGCGTGGTGCTCCCCTTGCATGACGAGTACAGCCATTTTGTTTGACAGCTCTCTTCTATTACTTCTCACGTCTTGATTTTTAACCGTTAACTAATTTCACTTTTTAAATCCTTTCCTATGGGAACTCATGAACCGCCTTTGGATTTCACTTTTTTCTTAAGATGTTCAAAGAAGATTTGTTTCTTTTTCGGTTGCCATGAGAACAACAACAAATAAGATGAACAACAAACTGAAACATCTAAACCCTACTGTCTGTTGAACTGCAGAATATCTTAAATGTTGCAAAAAATATTGATCATATTGAGGAATGTAATTGTGTGGACTTGTATCAACATGTGAATAATGACGAATAATATGGTTTTACAAAGGTTGTGTTGTTGTGGTGAAAAAGTGGTTTCTCTGTACGCCATTGTGTGACTTGTGTTGTCCAAGGCTGTACAGCTAAACTGCAAAAACTGTCCATCCTAATGTGTCATTTAATTTAATCTAGCTTCAAATTGTCTGTTTCTCTTCAAACTAACGACAAAACATCTGATGTCAAGGCGAAATCATACTAGTTTCCACAGTTCAATTTAAAAAAAAAATCTGTCAATTTATTTCTTAAAACTGAAATAAGGATAATTACAACCCGTCATCAAGGTTTTACAGAAAAAAAAAGTTTGCCTTGGAAACAATTTTTCTCACCCACATTGCACATTTTCGAGAGTGGAATTTAAAAAAAAAAAAGATAAAAAAAGGTTCTTCATGAGTTGGACATTTTTTGCAGTATTGACTAAAGGTGTTCACAGAAGGAGGATGCATCAAAGACATTAACAAACCATTGAGACGACTGGTTTCCTAACTCAATTTACCAGTGAGTGTGTTGTGTTGAATTGTGTGGTGTTGTGTAATCTGTGGTAACGCTATAACACAGTGAGTTAAATGGACCTTTGGGACGCACTGACTCCGAGCTAAACCGGTGATTATTTCACTTAACGTGGCTCTTATGCAACTCTTCCTGTCAGTTTTCACAGTCCAGGGATCAAATCTGATTTTGTTTTTTATTTTATTTATTTTTTTTTAGAGGTGGTTGGGAGGGGGGGGGGATAAGCTGAGACTCCAACCCGTCTTTGCTGTGCCACCCCTCAGAACAAACCGCCTTTGGCCGCTGTGCGTCTCCTCAAAGCCAAGCGACAACTGCTGCGTGTTGAAGTGAGGTTCACCGACGTCCAACCGTATTTGCCGATAGTCTAGGGAGTGTTTGTTTTAGTCCTCTGCGAGTGCCAGTTGGGCTGTGTTAGTCACAAAATAGCAATTTGGAAATTGCCGCAGTAAAGTGAAACCAAATTAAACGCGGTAACGCAAAAGGAAGTTTAGGTTAAAGAAAACAAGACCTGGTTACTGCGACTTGAGCTCTCGCCGGGTGTGCTAACATACTAACCAAAACCAAACAGTCATGTAAACGCTTATATATCGTATTTATCCTTGCCAGGGAAAGGTCCACATTTTATCAAGCATAACACGAATAACACGCCTAGATGTGTCCACAAGCAGCCTTTCGGTGTATTGGTGCATGTAGACGTCCAGGTTGTGTTACTTTGGGCTTTTCTTTTTTCTTTTTTTTAAACGGCGCGTGTGAAAATCTCCCGCCATTGTGAACCGGATGTTGTTTGTACGGCGGGAAACAAGAGAATGACGTAACGTCTAAATCTCGCAAGTAAGATTGCCTCCGTTATGGTGTTCATAGAACATAAAAATATAACTATAGGTTATATTAATAAAAACAAAACTGACCCAACATTCTTGCTTGAATGTCTCTGCCATGACATTTAAACAAAAGGGGGAAAAATGTAGGCAAAGCCAATATTACAGATGTAATAATAAATGTACCAGCGGGCACAATACATATCTGTATATCAGAAATTGCTTTATTTCAAAGCATGTGAGTGCTGTAATTAAAACATTACTTACCTTTAAATGATTACAGCCAGTAATCATGTAAACTGTTCTATCTGACGAGCCCCGCCCGCCATGCTACATACAAGAGCCAAAAATGTATCGGCCAATATCATTTGACTCAAATCCGGTTCACTGTTCTACTTTCAGTACGAGCCCTGACCTAAAACCAGCTGAGGCTAGTAGACCATGCTAAGACATGGACAGGAAGAGTTGGGACAAATATTTCCTTTACATTTACTACAGAACCAAACTAGCTTAAAAACAAAAGCCTTATGTGTGGATGCTGACTTAATATTTGGAGGCAGTAATGGCCCTAAAAAGTTAAAAGTTCAACTCTTATCTAGACTAAACCCGGTGTTGAATGATATTTTTTAAAAGGGTTTATTCTAACCTGCTAACAGCACAGCAATATTGAGGCGACAACAACGTTTGGATCACTTTGAGGATGTTCAAAAAGTCAATGTAGTAAACAGATCTGCTGACAACTTACCTGAAGAATGAAACCCAGTCAGTGTGAGAGGAGGCCAAAAACTCAAGTGCTTGATAAAATCTGCTCCGGTTGGTCACGTTTGGCTAAGCTAGCTTTTACAGGCTCATTTCTGCACACGTCTCCATTCAGGTAAAGGGTTTGATCTGAAGTGTAGGAAAGTTAGTGACCACTTGACGGGATGCCTTTAGTCCCGTTATGATGGTAGAGAGCGCTAAAGTAGGCATTTCCCATACAACATGTGCCTCAGCTTGGATGTAGATGCTAAGAATCAGTTTGATCACCAAGTACACTGGCGTACTAGTGTGTAGAGCAACAAGAACACAGCACTAGCATGCTGGTTTTGTACGAGAACAACAACACTTTTACCGTCCACTTAAAAAACAAATTTGTTTTTGTAAAGCAGACGTTGAAATTCATTGAATTTAGCCAGGATAATGGAATATTCAGACTAGAACGTCTTAAAGTGATGGTCAGTATCCAAAATTAAATTCGTGGGCAAGCTTGCGATCTTTTGCAGTGTACAGTAAACAGTCAGTATCACATTTGTGTAACTTTCTGTTTCTTTGTACTTCTATTACAAACCAATTGAGATGATTTTCAGGAATGATGCTTGAGGAGACGTGGGCCCAGGGCACTGACGTAGGGATTATTTGCCTGAAAGGAGTTCTGACTTATGAGTCTTCAGATGACCTATCCTTTTCCCAAATGGAGATTTGTCTGTGGGGCCTTTCTAGGCGTTGAACTCTGAGGATTTTCGTACAATTTTGCAACCGTATCCATTGTAAGCCGGCTTTATGTGACACGACTTTAGAGGCTATGGAGATGTTGTGCCAAGTTTGGATCTAGCTCAGGTACGCACCTAGCTAGGTTTATAGACAAACGTGGAGTTGTGTGTATATGTGTGTGTTTGAGAGACAATTTAGGGAACTGCACTGCGATTGCAAACTTTACATTCTATGTGTGTGTGTGTGTGTGTATGCGTGTGCATTGTATGTATCGTACATTTCAAAGTTTACTGTATCTTGCCTTGCACTTTACAAAGAAGCAAACTTTATGGGGGAAAACAAAAATGTTTGTGTGCGTGTGTACGTTATAAAGTTTACAAGTGTTTTTTTAATTATTATTATTATTAATTCAATTTATTTCTCCTATTTATGAGAAATGTATAAGGACAAAGTGTGATAAAGTGTAATATATCTAACCAAACATGTAAGAATGTGGAAGCAGATGTTTTATTACATCGAGGGTTGAAGAGGTACGTGCTCTTAACTCCCAGGAACACTGAGAACCTCTTGTTTAATGCCAACGTCATTCAGATGACACGCCGCCGCTGCACCAGTGCTGCTGAGACACTCTTCTGGTGTTCAGCCTGTGAGATGAGGTGCTGCTCTAGCAGACAGCCAAGGCCACAACCTCTGTCTTTCACGTTAAATCTCAATTATAGGCTACTAATGAATGTGAAACATCTACACTCTTAAAAGTAAAACAAAAAATGTAATGTGTAGTTAGTTAGGGTTCGACAATTTTTTACTTTTCAGCAAGTGTCAAATGCAACATCTACTGATTTAAAACATGCTCTTCACTTCCTACATTGTGTGGAAAAGGAACAAAAATGTGTGTCAATGACGTTTTTCTTTTACTGAGTGCAGCGTTATCCAAGTGTAAGAGGCCGTGGCTTGGCCTCCTAGCGTTAGCGTAACTGCTTGGTACTGGCGAGTGCTAAAAGTCGACTTTATATCAATTTTAGAAATACATTTTCCCCCATTTTGGAGAAAATATAATTGCCTTAAGTTTGCTGTTTTGCATAAATTATCCAATCTGGTCATTTAGTCGAGCGAAGACTCAAGCCAGCTGCTATGTTGTGAGAAGGAAAAAAAGTACCATAACATGTTTTAAATTTCTTTAATGGTCATTTTGATAGTCTTTTTGTAAGTAGCATGTTTTTCATGCATGGAAAACTGGTTTCTGAGGAAATCCTTCACAAGGAGTCACATTGGGATTAAAAAGAAAAAAAAAAGATCATGACAAGACTGGACCAATGGTTTAATGAATACTCAACCATTTATGTGCAACATTATTCTCATAGTAAACAGTGTTGACTGCGGCTAACCTTGACTGCCCAAGACCCCCCAGGATCTCAGCAGCCTGTACTATTATATTGGGACTGTACGCAACGCCGGAAACCGGACTAGATGTTGCACGACCCTATACGTTGCAAGGTGTTTTATTGTGTAATCGTGTGCAGTGTTTAACAAGAAAAAGTCAGCGCAAAACTTTGGAGATTAAATGAATTATATAAGTGTGAAGTCTCTGTCTTCATTGGGGTAACATGCTGATGGTTGTGATCAGGCGGAGTCTGAATTGTTCACATTCTACATTTTAATGGCTATGCAAATGTATGTGAAAGGTGTGTGTATCCATACTGCAAAAAGAAAAACATGAAGCTTAGAAGGCTGATTTGATCATTTAGTGACCATAATTCTTTGTGCCTTTCTTGTTTCCATGGAAATGGCTGGCCAGAGGTAAATTTTCCAGAGCAATATGGCGGACAATAAAGCGCGAGGAATGAAGGCATGTGTTGGCAAATTCAAATGTCTGTATTTTGTGAACTTTTTTTTAGCATTAATCAAGAGGTGTGGCTGAATCAAAATGTAATGCAAAAGCGACAAAGTTCATCTGCTATTAGGAAGGGTAAAACAATTTTTTGTGTGGGGGGGGGGGGTTCTCCCCAATTGTATCTGGCCAATTACCCCAATATTCTGAGCCGTTGCTGCTCCACCCCCTCTGCCGATCCGGGGAGGGCTGCAGACTACCACATGCCTCCTCTGATACATGTGGAGTCACCAGCTGCTTCTTTTCACCTGACAGTGAGGAGTTGTCTGTGAATGTTCTCATTCATCCAGGTCATGGTTATCCAAAGGAGTTGAATCAAGTGCAACTGGACTTGGTATATATCCGTGAAGACGTGGCAAAACGTCTTCACGGATATATACCAAGTCCAGTTGCACTTGATTCAACTCCTTTGGATAGCTGACAGTGAGGAGTTTCACCAGGGTGGGAGGCTCACGCTATTCCCCCCAGTTCCCCCTCCCCCTGAACAGGCGCCCCAACAAACCATAGGAGGCGCTAGTGCAGCGACCAAGACACATACCCACATCCGGCTTCCCACTCGCAGACATGGCCAATTGTGTCTGTAGGGACGCCTGACCAAGCTGGAGGTAACATGAGGATTCGAACTGACGATCCCCATGTTGGTAGGCAACAGAATAGACCACTACACTACCTGGACGCCTGGGAAGGGTCAATTCTGCCTTGATGCGAGTCCGCAAAATGTAACGCACATAGCTCGCGCTTGCATACATTACATACTTTAGAGCAACAATTATACTCACAATTCAGACATCTGTACCGTTCACTTTAACAACCACCAGGGAGCCGGGATATCCCCGTGGTACATCAACATCACCGGAGTCTTGGACCAGTCAGACCGCATGGCTCAAACAAGCTGTAGTCCTCTGTTGTCGGTGTTGATATAAGCCTCTTGACACACATTTTAGCAGACATTAAATGCATAACATGCGATAAGCACTTTGATCTTTCTAGATTTATTCCTGCAAAGCGATACACAGAGCTGTTTGCTCATAAACACATATGCAGACTTGAATTATGCCCCTGTGCCTAAAACAGATGAGAATAAGTGTGCTCTTCATATCAGTATGAAGACAAACGTATCCTTCCACTTACTGACCCCGCACCCTTTTCAGTCACAGAAGGCATACTGTAAGGGGGATGGCAGGGAGACAGTCTCGACAAGTAACCAGCCCACTGCAAGGCCAAAAAATGAGAGTCTCTTAGGATATGTAAATTTACTCCATCTCTCTCTATGCTTGTCTGTCCATTCATCATCCAATCTCTTCTAACCTTGCTGTTTGTAGAGGTTGAGGGTAAATGAGCTGTGAAACATGTATTAATGTTTGGTATAGAAAAGTCTGTATTTCATCTATGAAAGTCGGTTCTGACAGTGGTGACGTCCTTTTGACAAGGAGACTGTCCATAATGCTCTGCATTTTTTTAATTGAATCACTTGATCTCTAAAACAAAGTGGGTTTCAACCTATACACAACCCAAGATATCTTTATTTTCTTTCTAAATTTTGTGTCACTTTTATCAAATTCGGACTATTTAAAGATTCAGCAAAAAAAAAAACTTTGTTGCATCCAAGTGTGCTGACAAATGTAGGTGTACCAGTACTCTAGTCATCGAGCGGGGGCAAGTCATAATTTTCCTCCTCTCCCTCATCGTTCTCCTGTGCCGTCTTCTTTTCCTCCTCCTCCTCTTTCTTTTCCACTCCCTGCTTCTCCTCCTCTGTTTTCTTCGGCGCCGTGTCATACGCCCATTCCTCGTCCGAGTCGCTGATGTCATCGTCCTCAATGTCCCAGTCTGGCTGGTATGCCTCGTTGGTTTCCAGGGCATTGTCGGCGGGCTCAGGCTCGGGTTTGAAGTTGGGGTCCTCCAGTTTACCCCAGGCCACGGCGTCGGCCTTGCACAGGGAGACCTCCACTTTGGACGGGACCATGTTCACATTGCTCTTTTTCACATCTATCACCTGAGAGGGGAGGAGGAGGGTGGGATAGGGAGATACAGAGGGTAAGTTGAGTCAAATCTGAATTGATGGAATATTCATATGAAAAACACAATGGACACAAACACAACAGTCAAAAAGTAGGAAGGTGGTGTAGTGGTCTAAGTATCGGCTTTGTGTCGATGCACCCTGGACAGGCCGCCAGTCCATCCCAGAGATATATATAAACTTTGTTAAAAGAAACACTCAACGGTAGGGAAAGTGCTCAACAAATAAGGAGCAAAATAATCCAGTAAGTCAAGTAAAAGTTTGACAGCTGATGATTGCTTACGGCATGAAACAGGCTTGTACTGTCTCATAAAGAATTTACTTGACTCACTGGATTTTATATATATATAAGTTCTGGATTACTTTGCTCCTTACTTGTTGAGCTACCATTGAGTGTTTCTCTTAACAAAGTTATATATATACATATATACACACACATATATAACTTGTTAAAAGAAACACTCAATGGTAGGGAAAGTGCTCAACAAATAAGGAGCAAAATAATCCAGTCAGTCAAGTAAATTCTTTGTTTATTGTCCTGTGCATATACACACACACACACACACACATATACATATATATATATGAAACTTTGTTAGAAGAAACACTCGAACGGTAGGGAAAGTGCACAATATAGATGTGTGTGTGTTAATAGAGATGAAGTTAGCGATAACTTGTTTGCTAGGTAGGTAATATTGTCATCATACATTTTTAAAACATTTGAAATGAAAATATGACCAGCAAATCCAGTTGCAACACTGACTACAACCCAAGCTGACTCTTTTTTTAATTTCATCTTTGTTATTTGTCATTACCTTTTGTTATTGAGAGCTATAACACAATATATACACACAAACTACATAATCAAGCATGCGTTGTTGCATCGGTTTCGACTACTCGCACGATGCAGTTTTTCACTGATGAGTAAAGATTACAACACAAGGGCAGAGCGAATACAGGGGACGACACCGCATTGGAATAAAGTTCACATATCAGGGGTCACACAATAACTCCACAGTCAACAACCTGTGCACTTCAACGTACGAGAGCACAAAAAGCAAGTTTAACTTCGGTCTGTTGACCCCAAGACACTCTGAAATGTAGGAACTCACCCCCCACAGGTGGAAGTCCTTTTTGAAGACCTTGTCATCCTCAAACTGGATGTGGCAGGTCAGCTGTGGGGGGAAGGACAGAGGGAGAAATGACGAAAGAGTGAATATCAGCTATTCAAGTCATTGCTGGTAAACCTGTGAGACATCGCCTTACCCATTAATATAGATGTTTATTTTTCCACATTTTTTTTGTTGAAAAGGAAAAGCCTTAAATCAACATCTGTACAGGTGTTGTGACTGTGTGAAGGGGCATTTTTCATTTATATCGAACAGTACTGGGTATGACATTAGGTAAGTTTGGATTATGGAAAACGTCTGATTTGTGTGTGTGTGTGTGAGAGAGAGACTCACCACTGTGCGGCTGGCCTCTACGTAGGAAAATTCTGGGTTTGCATTTTTGGCGTAGATAGTCACGACGACGTTTTTGCCTGTCTGGTGCCAGTCATATCGACACGCCACCTTCTTCTTGTCCTGCACACACACACAAAATTAAATAATTATAAAGGGGCTTGTCCAGTTGTAGCTAGCAGAACTGTCTACAACAACCCCACATTGATCCACATTAATATGTAATGTTTCCTTGTCCATATTCTCCTAAATATTTCACTTTTCCCATCTACATTAAACCTGGTCTCACACAAGCAGCAAATAGTAACCAGCGTCGATCCAGTATTCATCCACCCGTGTGTGTGTGTGTGTGTGTGTGTGTGTGTGTGTACCTGTTTGGGGAACCAGCGGTGTTTGCCCGTGCTGCAGCCCTTCTGGTCCAGGAAGGCATTGAAGTCTATGGTCTGTATACAGCAGCAACTCCAGTACTTATACCTGAAGAATTACATATCATAATTACATACAAGAGTAACTAATTACTATTACTCTTACTGCCACTGCTGTTGGGTGAGTCTCTGAAACGGGTGCCATTCAAGTCCCCCAGATTTTCAATTAAAGGCAACCATTATAATGCATAGCAAAATAAAATGTTTTTTATTGTGCCTTTAAAAAAATGGGTTGTCTTTAAGTAGACAACAAACATGTTTGCATGTCTTCACTGACCATCATTATCTTTGCACTGAATATCAAATAAATGTACATTTCAATCAGTACCAAAATGTTGCTGCTAATATAATCATGTTTGCCTGCTTTAACTATAAATAGTTTTTCTGAAAAAAATATACATGAATTATGTATGAAATTGTTTGTTGTCAACCCCGTCACGCCATACCATTATCCCCCTATATAAATAATGGCTCAGTCCCTGTGACGTCATCACTGAGGAAGTAACATTACACAAGTCTTTTGCACAACGTGCTACAAAGAAAGGCAAGTGTCAGTGTCTTGTCTTACCTCTATTTCATTCTTTTTTGTCAGAGTGAGCCGAATAAATCATAGTAAACAATGGTTTAGGAAAAAATTAAACAATAGTGCTGCAAAGTATTACAATTTAAAAAATGTCAAGTGGTGCTATTGTCTTAGCCAAATATGGAGTTATGGCTACTATTAGCCAAAAACTTCAGCCCCGTCACATTTTTTATCGCAACAGCGTTGAATAGTTGTGACAGCGTTGAATGTTTGGCACATTCTTAGTAATGTCTCAAGTGTAGACTTTGATAACCATCCAAATGATAATAATTATTATTCTCACCTGTTATTCTCAGCAATTATTTTCAATAATTCAATAATAATAATTTAAATAATAATAATAATTCTCAAATAATTCTCTAATAATTGAATAATTATTTTTTTAATTTTTTGTTCAATATTTTCAGACACCACAATGGCAAAAATAGCAGCAGAGAGGCAGAGGGAGTACAGGGTACAAGGTAATGCAGATACAGCGAGAAGAGAAAACTATCTCAGGAGTGAGCACGGAAGGTGGAAAAGGGAAACTGAGGGAGGGAAAAAGAAAAACAACAGGGAGCCGAGTGACAGAGCTAAACAACATGAGTTCATGATGTGGAGGAATGCTTAAAAAAGACATCAGAAAAGGGAGGAAGCTTTGAGGAATATCAGCACCCCTCCGCAAAGTCCTGATAATCAATATGCAGAGCAACCCAGATCCTAAGGGGGTCCTCAAGGTCAGGGAGGTACGTTGTTAGGGGTCAGTTTAGTTTAGATGAAGTTTGGAAACAGTGTAAAAAGCTATTTTATTGTGTGTGTGTGTGTGTGTGTGTGTGTGAGTGACAGAGAGAGAGAGACTCACCCCTCGTGGAAGACAGGTGCTCCAGGGTGATGAGTGCACACCTCCAAGTCTGTCTCTGGGCCTTGGTAAATCTGAACACATTCATTCATTTAATCACATGTGCATTCATTCATTCATTTAAACCAGTCAGTCCAGGAGCAAACATTATACAAGTGACGATAATGTTAAGATCAAGTCATCGTTAATCTGTAACAAGTTACAATCTCTCTTTACATCTATGATCATCAATTATACTCCCATGCAAAGACATGCTGGAATGAAAATGAACTGTGAAGTAAAGCTCTTCGAGGAGTGTTTCTGCTCACGGCCACTAGATGGCGGCAGACTCAGGCGACTGAGAAGTGAATTCAAAGCGGCGTGCGCGTGTGTGTGTGAGAGAGAGAGAGAGAGAGAGGGGGGGGGGGGGCAGGCCAGCAGCTCCTGTCTATGAGGATGATGACTGTTGCCTTTTTGCTGATGTCAAATTGACAATTTGGGCCAAGACTCACAGAGGTAACAAAGTCGAGGAAGCAGAAGCATGATTACATGTGACACAAAGCACACACAAACCCGTTCATAAACTACACTATGAAAACACACATGCACAAACGTTCTCAAAATCCTCAAAAAGAAATGTCCCAAAAAAATGCACACAAGCACAGACATCATACACACATGTGCACCTAAGTTCACACACACGCACACGCACACACACGCACGCACGCACACACACACACACACACAAACACACTATGATAAAGGAGACACCCACTGTTTTGCACCCAGCATTCTTGCATCGGGTCCCATGCACGACAACTTGATTCTCTGAGAAATAAAGAGCGAGACAGAGAGACAGAAAAAGATGTGAAAACAGAGAGAGAGAGACAGCCAGACAGAGAGAGAGAGAGATGAAGAAGGGGCAAGACAGAGAATTGGGGTTAAAATGAAGGCAGAAGAGAGCTAAAATTCCCCAATTTCCTGAAAATTTTAAAAAGGACACACACACACACACAAGCCACTGTATTGGAAGAAATAAAGATAGATAGATCGATCGATCGATCGATCGATAGATTAATTTATTTATAAAATGAAAGATCTGACATTTTGTACAAGATAACTCAACTTGTTCCTTCCATGAATCCTTTATTAGAAGAATTTCCATCACCTGTCTGGCCTTTCTTCTTCTTTTCTTTTCACAACGTTATTTAACTTTTTTGTCTTTTTTTTTTTTATTCGACAACAATTGTCTTTAAATAAACAACGTGTCTCAACTTAAGGTGTCATGCCAGTGAAGTGAGCTGTCTAACTCATCATCACAAGTCACTTTATTCTGGAAAATTCCTGAGAAACATGTGACAAATCTTACAAACACACTCCATTCTTTGCACCAAAAAGAAAATCGGAATTTTAACAGTTAAAACTAAGAGACCTAAATGACCAAGTGATTTTTCAAGGCATTATTCTGCACACACACACACACACAGATGTAAATGCTTACCCTCCTTTTCCCTCTCAGCTTTGTTACTGATGTATAGTTTCTCCAGGACCTGGGACAATGATGGAGACACCTTCTGAGGAAGCTTGGTCTTGACCTCATCTGAACTACACACACACACACACACACACACACACACACACACACACACACACACACACACACATGGGTGGATGAATACTGGATCGACCGTCTTGAGTTCGGTTCAGTGCCGCGAATGTGGGGGGGGGGCAGCTCGGGAACTGCCACAGCCCGTATCTTGGGGGGGGGGGCGCAAACCCGTATCTCCTGCACCGCAGCCGACATTAACCAGTCAACTAAAGGGTCTGACCCATTAGCCCTAATGGGTCTAGCTGGTCCGATGCCAGTGAGCTGTCAATGCAGCATGTTAGAGGGGGAGCTCAGATTCGATTTTGGTCCACGAATCGGTTCACTTAATCTGTGCATTGTGAACACAAAGCGCTCTCGGTTCGCTTCACCCTTTGCTATCGTATTTTCGCCCTCTAGGCTTGCCGTAGACAGAACTGGGACGCTCGAAAAAACAAATGACACGGAGTCATGGCCGCAAGCGAGACCAGTGGACGAGGGGTGACAAAACTACTGCACTACTCCAGATGTGGAATGAAGAACAAACCAAACGACAACTGCCTACAACGCAGAGAAATGCCAAGGTTTCCCTCCAGTTTGCAGTTCATATGAAAGCGAGGGGCCTCGATAGGACCACACTGCAGTGCCGCGTCAAAGTAAAAAAACTATGTCAAAAGTACTTGACCACACGCGATGAGAAAAAGGTCTGAGCTCCAGAGTAACTCTAGGAGTGTGAAGAGAAAGAGGGCTGAGGCCCCATCAGAGCTGAAGTGGACCAGAAAGAGAACTGAGTCCTCTTTCCGATGAACTGACAATGTGAACGCAAGGAGAACTGAGTCCCTTTTCTGTTGGTCCACTTCTTGGTCCACTTTTAAGAGGACGAGTTTGGTTCGTTTAAAGAGAACTATATATGTGAAAACGCGCTAACAAACAAATTGCCACTCAAACAAACAGACATACACACCATTTGCATACACTAACACAAACATATACACAGGTGTACCTGCGCATGAAGCATTGCACATTTGCAACTTACCTCACAGTCAAGCTCACATGCAATCACACACACACACACACACATAAACATGCACACATGAACACACACGCATTTAAACCCCAAATACATGTGCATACTCTCAAATAAACACGCACATGATCACACAATGTCTCACACACACACACAATCACCTGGGCCTCTCTTTCTGCAGGGTCTCGGCTGACTTGGGTCCCCGGTAGATGATTTCCTGGTGGTTGCCGTGTTTCATTTCACCTTTGTCTGAGGATACCTCCGGCCGCAAAGGCTCCGGGGGCTTTTCGTTGCTGTGGCGCCCACGGGTGCACCCCTGACAAGATAACAAACCAAGTCACATTTACTCTAACGCAACACAGGCAGACTTGGACATCATCAGTGAAGAAAAAGAAGTGTCATGTCTGCTGGGGTAAATTGTAAATACACAGCATTTATAAAGCGCTTTTCTAGTGTGTATGTCTCACTCCACCCATTCATACACTGATGGTGGAGGCTGCCATGCAAGGCACCAACCGGCTCATCGCGAGCAGTTAAGGGTTCGGTGTCTTGCTCAAGGACACTTCAGCACACTGCGGGAGCCGGGGATCGAACCAGCGACCTTCTGGTTACTAGATTACCCGCTCTACCTCCCGAGTCATGCTGCCCCTATAAACTGGGGTCACCCAGTGTGACTGAGAGATGTGTCCCCTTTAACTGAAATGAGAGAAAGTAGGCCCTTTACCTTGATGGAGAGGAACTCTGAAAAGTCTGTCGTCCTTTTCCTGCAACAGGACCAGCCCTGGAGTGAAAACAACCGGAAAAACATGCACATGACACTTTATCCAAACACCCCAAGTGATTGTAAAATAACAGGCTGTATGGTAAAGTATTTGGTAGTCAAATTTATTCTGTATAGAACCACCAGCTCAAGAAAATAATCCTAAACCTGTAAATATATTTATTCCTTTCGACTTTCACCTCTCTTATAGGGGAAGGTCACATATGAGAATATTAGCCGAGTAAAAGTCTTAAAGTAACCGATATTAAATGCACCCGGGTATAAAAATTAATTTTCCAACACTCTTGGTCCTCTTGTGTTGTCTTAATGGTCAAAAATAACCCGCCACTGCTCAACAGCAGAGGAAACCCCTGAAAAAAGCTTTTCCAACTTGAGATTTGATGACTTTTCCCCGCCTGACCCCAACAGTAGAAGAAGTGAAACATCTCCTTTGTTCATAGTATTTCCATGAAAGCCCGTACACCACCTGGCTACAAAGACTGCCTTAGACCCGGCAATTATAAAATCATTTACACACACCACAAAGACACACACATGCATGTATGCACACACAAGCACACAACTTTCCTGTGCATAAGCAGCATCTCCCCTCTGCGACCCCACACAACTCAAGCTCACAGACAAAACTAAATCTCAGACAAACTCAACATTTATTAAAAGCATTGTTTACTAATGGGGAATGCAGTCAGAGGCTATAAAGATGCTGCAGACGACGATACCCCCAGTTGTCTCTCTGCTAAAGTACCCCCGGTTGTCTCTGCTGAAGTACCCCCAGTTGTCTCTCTGCTGAAGCCACGAGTGCACATTTCAGTACCCAACAGCTCAGAGATCTGATTTTTCAGATGTCCAGGAGGAACAAGAGAACAATGATTTAGAAGAGGAGGAAGTATCTGAAGAAGACGATGAGGAATAATATAACCCAGAGCACAATGCGTCATATTCGGATGAGGGAGAAATCCCCCAGGCTGAAAGACCGACATTTTTGTCAAAGAGCAGCAAAATAACATGGTCCTCATCACCATATGACAACCAGGGCAGGATGGCAGCACAGAATGTCATGAAGATGACCCCGGGCCCACAGGACATGCCGATGCCCAGGACACTGCCCCAACGCTCTACATGTTCATCACCCCAGACATCAAAAAAAAAAATCACCCTGGAGATGACAAATATGGAGGGCAGAACCGTCGCATGGGCCGCATGCGACCACACAGGGCCCCATGCCTCTAGGGCCTTGTGCCTGGCCTGAAATCCCATCCCCCAGTTATATTATATACATACATTTTTTATGTATGTATTTTTTTTTTACTGTTCTTAACCCAACATGCAACAAATGAAATTCCTGTGTCAACTCCATCATGCACAGTCAAGGTCACATAGAAAAATCTAAAATTATTCAGATTTTTTTCTTCGCCTTCTTTCAGCTGCTCCCGTTAGGGGTCGCCATAGCGGATCATCCGTTTCCATCTCTTCCTGTCCTCTGCAACTTCCTCTGTCACACCAGCCACCTGCATGCCCTCCCTCACCACATCCATAAACCTCCTCTTTTCTCTTCCCTGGCAGCTCCATATTCAGCATCCTTCCCCCCAATATACCCAGCATCTCTCCTCCACACATGTCCAAACCATCTCAATCTTGTCTCTCTTGCTTCGTCTCCAAACCGTCCAACCTGAGCAGTCTCTCCGATATACTTGCTCCAATCCTGTCGTACTTCGTCACTCCCAGTGAAAATCTTCAACTCTGCCACCTCCAGCTCTGCCTCCTGTCTTTTCATCAGTGCCACTGTCTCCAAACCATATAACATAGCTGGTCTCACAACCACTTTGTACACCTTCCCTTTAACTCTTGCTGGTACCCTTGCTGGTAATTATTCAGGTTTGGCATTTTCAATATTGTGTCGTTGCGTAGTGTGCTCCATCTCGCTGCGAGGAAGAGGGAGAAGGGGAAACTGTCAGCTACACAAGAGCGCGACAGATTTTGTAAACACAAGTTGGGTGCTGAGAACAGGAAAAATAAAATAAAAAGTTAGAATTTCATTAGTCACTGCGAGGATCGCTGAATAAATCTGTCAACACTCCCTGAGATGTGATGGCTGAACAGGCGTCCCAAGCCAACCGGTGACTGTAGGCTACATTTAATGACCGGTCTGGTAAATGATCTAAAATCTGAATGAAATGTAGGCTATAGACCTGAAATATTGAATTGTAACATACGGTCATACTTCAACATGCCAAAACAAAGTGACAGCTGAGCTGACTTGATGACGTAAAGCCAATAATTTTACAGTTCATTCTTTCCTCTGAAAGACTATAATAGCAAACAGTCATAGCTGAGACTATGTGCATAATGATGCTGTATTATTCTACTTGTTAAAAATGTATTGCACCGGGGGCGTCCGGGTGGCGTGACGGTCTATGCCATTGCCTACCAACACAGGGATCACCGGTTCGAATCCTCGTGTTACCTCCGGCTTGGTCGGGCGTCCCTACAGACACAATTGCCGTGTCTGTGGGTGGGAAGCCAGATGCAGGTATGTGTCCTGGTCGCTGCACTAACGCCTCCTCTGGTCGGTCGGGGCACCTGTTCAGAGGGGAGGGGGAACTGGGGGGAATAGTTTGATCCTCCCACATGCTACTTCTGGTGAAACTCCTCACTGTCAGGTGAAAAGAAGCAGCTGGCAATGCCACATGTATCGGCGAAGGCATGTGGTAGTCTGCAGCCCTCCCCGGATCAGCAGAAGGGGTGGAGCAGCGACCAGTACGGCTCTGAAGAGAGGGGTAATGGCCAGATACACTTGGGGAGCAAAGGGGGGGAAATCCAAAAAAAAGCAAACAAAACAAGTATTGCACCAAGACTACGTGAGCAGTAGAACTAGAATGTGTGTGTGGCCATGATTCATGCACATGCATGTCAACAAGCAGGGCCTCGCACGTCAAGTTTGCACAGGGCCTCGCACCCCCTTCCGCGATGGTCCTTTGGAGGGTTTCCATATATATGGAGAAAATTGGAAAAGCATGGATTGACTGACCAGCGTGCCTACATAGGGCTGCTAATCTTAGCAGGTGGGTATACTAGGTCCTGTGGCGAGGCTACATCTAGTCTCTGGGGAGCAGAGAGTGGAAGGGTGATTTTCCATGCCACAATGCCACTCAAAGTCTTTCACGCTTTCTCAAGAATGCTACGATTTGATAGCCGTGAGTCGGGTCTGGGAGAAGTGGATGGAGCGTCTGCCATACTTCTACAATGCTGGGCATGAAGCAGCAGTGGATGAGCAACTGGTTCCATTCAGAGGTACATTTTTATCTTCATGTCTGCACAAAGCACGGTCGCCTCACAGCAAGAAGGTCCTAGGTTCGAGCCCCGGGGTAGTCCAACCTTGGTGGGTCATCCCGGGTCGTCCTCTGTGTGGAGTTTGCATGTTCTCCCAGTGTCTGTGTGGGTTTCCTCCGGGGGCTCCGGTTTCCTCCCACAGTCCAAAGACATGTAGGTCAGGTGACTTGGCTGTACTAAATGCCCCTAGGGATGAATGGGTGTGTGTGTGTGTGTGTGTTGGCCCTGTGATGGTCTGGCGGCCCGTCCAGGGTGTCTCCCTGCCTGCCACCCAATGACTGCTGGGATAGGCTCCAGCATCCCCGTGACCCTGAGAGCAGGATAACCGGTTCAGATAATGGATGGATGGATGATAATAATAATAATAAACCTCTACTTTAGTAAAGAAAACAATTATGACAGGTGTGTTGTAATAAAAACGAGTGGTGTCCAGACAAAATGCAGTCTTTCTGCACAGTGAAGACGGAAAACCCAGATAATCACAAAGTCTGTAATGAATAACAGGTTTTTTTGTTCATGCAAAGTAGACGTGGGGTTTGAAATTCAATTAAGCTGGGACGTCCAGGTAGCGTAGCGGTCTATTCCGTTGCCTAGCAACACGGGGATCTCCAGTTCAAATCCCCGTGTTAACTCTGGCTTGATTGGGCATTCCTACAGACACAATTGGCCGTGTCTACGGGTGGCAAGCCAGATGTGGGTATGTCCTGGTCTCTGCACTAGCACCTCCTCTGGTGGGGGAGGGGGGAGCGTGATCCTCCTATGCGCTATAAGCCCCCCTGGTGAAACTCCTCACTGTCAGGTGAAAAGAAGCGGCTGGTGACTCCACATGTATTGGAGGAGACATGTGGTAGTCTGCAGCCCTCCCGGATCGGGGAGGTCCAAAAAAGCCACAAAAAAAAAAATCAATTAAGTTGCTTTATTTTAGGGTTTTGGTGAGTTATTTTTTACCCTTAAGACAATGGGAGTATACAGACTGTTAAGACTACATGAGACACAAGGGTTAATTATACTCACCACTGCTTTGAGGGCAAAGACTGCTCTGTGTGTGTGTGTTCGTGCGTGCGTGCGTGCGTGCGTGTGTGCGTGCATGTGTGACTTTTACCTTGAGAGCATCATGGAAAATGGGCACTCCGGGGTGAAACAGACACGCATCTGTCAGAGGAAGACAAGAAGTGTGAGATACAGAGAAGAGATGCAGGATGACAAGTTAGGATAGCACGCTTGAGGGAGATGGTAAAAGCAGATGAAGGCCAACCCTCCACTCTTTCTTTGTCACAAGCACACACGCTCGCTCGCACGCATGCACGCATGCACACACACACACAGACACACACAAACACTCAGTAGAACACAACATACCACCTGCTTTGGGCAGAGGGGCTGGCAGTGGTGTGTATATGTGTGTGTGTGTGTGTGTGTGAGAGGAAGAGAGAGAGTGTGAGAGTGAGTGAGCATGCATGTCTGTGTGTGAGTAGTGAGTGAGTGAGTGAGTGTGTGTGTGTGTGTGTGTCCCATAAAAGGAATGTAGTAACAGTTGCTAGGGGGCTCACACGTTCTTCCAAAGACACGTGGCTGATCCTACACACTGGACTGTTTTATAACCTGATTTACTCTCTCTCTCTCTCTCTCTCTCTCTCTCTCTCTCTCTCTCTCTCTCTCTCTCTCTCTCTCTCTCTCTCTCTCTCTCTCTCTCTCTCTCTCTCTCTCTCCTTCCAACTTAATACAATGTAAATCTTCATGTAAAACACTGCTGTGACTTTACACAAATCAACACAACACCTGACGCCCACCAGTTAATACTGACGGTAAGCATTTTTAGAGGCAGCAGTCTGCAGCAGTCAGCGCTAGCCTCATGACACCTGTCGTCAGGCTGTCTTCATGGATTAGACAGACCACGCTGGTCAAGTCCAGGCTGTCGGGCTGTACTACGCATATCTGGGCTTTTATACCATGAATCACTCTTCTAACGGGATCTGTAAGTACATCAGTGTCGAATACGTGTTTCACACCACGCGCTGAGGTCAGTGAACACCAACATCTGCTGGGCATTACTGGCGCAACATTTACCGACGGATTCAAACCTCACACCATGATGAAATACCACGTCTGGTGAGATAATGCTGCTGCTCCACCCCCTCTGCCGACCCAGGCAGGGCTGCAGACTACCACATGCCTCCTCCGATACATGTGGAGTCACCAGCTGCTTCTTTTCACCTGCCAATGAGGAGTTTCGCCAGTGGGACGTAGCACATGGGAGGATCACGCTATTCCCCCCAGTCGCCCCCCCCCCCGAACAGGCACCCTGACCGACCAGAGGAGGCGCTAGTGCAGCGACCAGGACACATACCCACATCCGGCATACCCACCCACAGATACAGCCAATTGTGTCTGTAGAGACGCCCGACCAAGCCGGAGGTAACACAGGGATTCAAACCGTCAATCCCTGTGTTGGTAGGCAACAGAATAGACTGCCACGCCACCCGGACGCCCTCTCCTGTATTTTTTTTCCCCCATTGGTACTGCTGGGAAAAAAAAACCCTCAAAACTTTGGACATATTTCTTCGATCGCAGGTTATCAAAAAGTCAAAATTTAACTCCGGCCGTGGAAGGGAAACTTGCACGTTGTGGCTGCGTTATTCACAGACACACACTGTCTGTATGTAAATCTGTGTCGGGCTTTACATTTAATTCTATGTCACACACATACACACACTTGTATGGGATTAGGTAACATAGGCAGATAAACAGGTATTAACAAATGGGCATTAACACACACTAATGTGACTATAATGAGAGCAACAGGACAACAGGCCTCAATGTCTTGATCACACATAAGGCAAAATGGGTCACCTTCTTTGTTTTTGTCGGCGTCGAACCTCTCACCACAGCCTTTATTATAGCACAGGAGAGCCATGTCGGCCTAGCGATGTGGTGCTGGCAAGCAGTATTGGTAACAGATTTTGTTTTTTCTGTTAAAAAAAAGAAAGAAAGAAAGAAAACAGGTTGTTCTCTCTATCTCCGCTTTGCTCTGTCTCTTCTGTGTAACTCCTTCCCCTTGGGTGGTCCCAGTCTTAATCCTCAGACAACTTTTCTTGAACTTTCTCCAGCCACGAGGAAAAGAACAGAACGGCGAGGGGATGAGCGAGAGAGAGAGAGAGAGAGAGAGAGAGAGAGAGAGAGAGAGAGAGAGAGAGAGAGAGAGAGAGAGATCCTACCGTAGAAGAGAGGAGGGGAAAAACAGCATGGGAGTAGGCGAGATGAGGGGGTCTCTCTCTGAGTTTGGACTGGTTGAATGAATGATAAAAATAGAACTTGCGCTCTCTCTCTCTGTCAATCTACAGCTGTCCAGTCTTATCTGGGGGACGGGACATTCCTAAACAGTTCCTCATACAGAGTACGTTCACATGCAAGCCAGTTCTCTGATTAGTGTTAATCGTCAATAAATGCCTTTCCTAGGATCCCAATAACACCGTGTCCTTAATATGCAGGTATTCACAGACCCATCAGTATGTCTGTATTACGTCCCACGAATACATAACACATGTATTACTGATCTAGCCGTTCTCCTTTGTCTCTGCTGATCCTGGCTGTGACAGTCTTCAAACGACATTTTGTGCATTATTTCAGTCCTTTCTGCTTTACCATGACAGGATCTGTCAAAAGAAACGCCAAAAATCTGACTAAAACGTTTGGGTGCACGAACAAAATGCAAGGGTCTGGGTTCTGTCATTGGTATATTCACTAAGATTTTGATCTTACCTGCATAAAGACGGTCTGATAAAGGTGTTTACATGAACGTTTCTTAAACTGGATTATGTGTTGTGCTGGGATGGTCCAGTGGTCCACAGATATGTTCGCACACATTTTAGCTCAACACAGCCGGATGATTTAACACTTCAAACCCCCAATTTTTTCCGGTGACAGATGTTATAAATAGTAAAATTAGCTCGTCTAATCTTTAGTTGTTGGGTAAATTTACTTATTCTTGAGCTCTGTCCCCAAAAACACCCCCAAATTATCAATTCCCAAAAGGACCATGTAGATGTACTCACACTCCTTTATGGGGAAAGCTATTCCCAAGTTTGTTCCCGTTTTGTTTTTTTGTTTTTGCTTTTGGAGAAATGTGCTTTATGTGTGTGGACCCTAAGCACATAAAGAGTCATGGCGGGATTACCGAGTGATTCCTCTAGATAGAAGTTATAAAGACCTACCTTTGCTTTAGGGTCCCGGGCAACAGGGCTTTCTTCCGCAGACCATGGCCGCATTCACCAACCACGGGGCCCCGGGGCGGGCGAGTTTAGCGACCCCTTCAACCTCCGTCCTGATCCCCGACCCACTCACCGAACACCCGCCTCCAGCCCTAAAGCTAACCTTAGCTAGGCTGGGCCGGAGATTACGCTTTTCTCTTGTTCCCCTTTCCCTTCACGACAGCTTGAACTTTTGAGTTCTTTTAAAGCTCTGGTCTACTGTGTCGCACGGTAAAGCAAGGGGCTAGTTAGCTAGCAGCGGGGGGGCCGTACAGCTATAAAACGAGTCTCAAGGGGCTAGATAGCTAGCAGCGGGGCCCGTACCGCCAGAAAACGAGTCTCAAACACCCGCATCAGTAGCGCGTCGCCTTAGCTTGTGCATTAGACTATAGCGGAGGCCCTCCTATACGACTACGGTCGGTCACACATGCACGAAATTAACACTGGCAAGTATCTGCGTCCCGTTCGCCTCCATTTTAAGCGAGCGAAGGGGAGAATAAAACGTCCGCTTCCGATGGCGAACGGGATCGGCGTCTTCGCTTCGCGCGGGAGTTCAACTTTGGTGAACTTTGACCGGCAGTGAGTCGGGAGACGGGCATTGAACGGGAAATGGAAAATGTATAAATAACGTCAATTCATATTGCGCAGATATAAATATAACTTGTACACCAACGTTCTTCCTCCGTATTTTGTCCTTAAAACTATGATAACATGTACAAGCGAGACAATTAAGTGAATATATATGTATATTCATCTTTCTCTGGACTTCAAAGTAAAAAATTCCCCGTCGCAAAACCAACGACCGCTCAAACGGACTAGAAACCACCAAACGGATTTCCGTGTGCGTCACATCCTGCACGGCCCACGTTCAGCACAGAACACGAGTTTCGCCTCGGCAGTCGATGGTCATTCACCTGCATTCATGCGTGTATGGCCGTAGCCTAATAGAGGTTGTTCCTTGGGTCCCTACATGAATAGAGACCAAAGGTGATGAGGGCCCTGTATCGATAGTAGCACTCGACAGATTGTGACAGTGGACTTAATCAATAGGCTGTGAAGGCTTTAATCTCCTGCCCGTTATCCATTTGGGGTTGGTCCGGATAAACCCAGTGCCCACAATCTCTCCTGGGCCCTTGGAGGGCTGGGGGGTGTAATATTCTCTAAAATATAATAGCCCGTTTGGCTATAAGGATGTGATACAAGCACTCCTATTGGCTGTTAAGTTAGCTGCAAGCTGATTGGTCCATCTGACGCATGAGGACGCAGGGGGACCACATAATCGTCAGTCTATGTTTAGCACTCAGACAAGTCGCTACTGTGGAGCTAGCTACTGTATGATTGTAACCGTCACCATTGAAATAAAGACACTGAATTATAAAGTCGTCGTCGGATTCCTCCAAACTGACAGAAAGTCAGACAGGGGGCACCTTCCTTGTCGATAACCAGGCCTTGCTGCAGAGGTGCCAGTGTGCATAACATACACAGTCATGTGTGGTGTGGCGAGTAGCATCTCTTCCCCACTAGACAACATCTATCAATCTATATCCGCCTCTGTAAGTGACTTCACATGTTGCTCTGAGAAGATCTAATTTCATTTACTGGTATCGTTTTGAAGCCCAGTCTTAGATTTCAGCCTAGAAATGGATTTAACAAAGATTAAACCATTTGATGAAGCAAGACCTTTTACCCAGCTTAACGTCATGACCCCAGAATGAACGACCTTTCTGCAAATTTACCTAAATAGTTAACATGGTGATAGAGTAAAACGGAAACGTTGTGTACAAATTGTATTTTCCTTTGCAATATTTCTCATGGCGGTGTGTAGTAGATGCACTGACTAGACCTTAGACTAGTTGTACAGTCTTTAATAGTGATAGCATGACTGGTTCGCTGTCAGCTGAATGTTTATCTCTCAGACTGTTTGGGATGGCCCGGTGAACTCCCAGTATGACAAGAAGCGAGGGTCCGCCGTCAGACAAGATCAGAGGGGGCTGGTGGTTGAAGTATTTGGAGGAAAACATGTCACAGCAGCAGAGATGAGGCCGGGAGCAACATAACCAACGGAGGGGAAAAGCAACGTCCCCCTGAGAATGTTGTTACCCCCACGGCGGGGGGAGGGGGAGGGGGTTTACATCTCAGCTGCAGTCATGGTCTTTAATAGCCGTCTTCACCAACTTGGACCAAGGTCTGGACATGTCTTCTACATCATTTGAGAGAGAGAGAGGTGTGTGTGTGTGGGGGAGGGGGCAGGCTTCAGCAACCTCGACTTTTGATGACTTCATTCATGTCGGTTATAATAGGAGCTGGCGTTAGGGTCGATTTCCAAGTCGAAATAAACCCACAATTCACTGAGGTGAGATGAAGTTAATGGGTTCACATCAGATAATGTGTGCATAGATGCACCAGACCCACTGCGGCCTCAGGTCTGATTCGTGGGTCAGATTGATTGAAGAAAAGCCAATAAAAACGCATTCTAACACTGTGGGAACATATTGGACGGCAATTAACACTAGAACGACCGAGATTTCACTTCTACCTAAAACGACCATGGGCGGTCAAAATGACCGCCGGTTTTTAAACTCTATATTCTGTCAAGATAAATACCCAACTGAGATATTAATGCATTGCATAGGTTAGTGTGTCTGTTAGGAAAAGACTGACACCACAATTAACATTTTAAAAACTATAATACTATTTTTAAAACAATTTAAAGTTCAGAGAGACATGGTCAACCTTGAATAGCAAAATTGAAAAAGTGCAAATCTTACCCGAAAAACAAAACGGAAAACGCGTATTGCAAACCTAACAAACGTAACAAGGTCGTAAAATGTAAAAAAAAAAGAAAGAACTGAAAATAAATATTGAAACAGTCCCAAACAACGACGGCACTTAATTAAAAACTACTAGAACGACCGTGGGCGGTCATTTTGACCACCACGGGTTTTTATTAAACTCATCTGTCGAGATACATACCCAGTTGAGATATTAAAGCATTACAATAGTATGTTAGTATGTCTGTTAAGAAACTGACACCAAAATTAATATTTTAACACCTTTTAATACTATTTTTCCAACAATTTAAAATGGCGGCTGTCCAACGCCTATAAATACTGCAGCGCGTCGGTGGTAGTCACGGTGCGTCTGAAACGGCGTCTGTAACCAGACAGGTTGGCAATAATCCGAAATCAAAATTAGAGCATTTCTCTCCCCCGGAGGACGCCATTTTTGGGGAGGGGGGGGGCAGAGCAATGAAGTTCGCGAAGGAAATGATGTGACCAAAACACGTCATAAATAGTGACATGACGCGCACGATCACGAGCAAATTACGATTTAGCTAGATCTTCTGATTTATTTTGTGCAATTGATCTAAAAGTCGTTTTAAATGCAAATATATTGTAACGAGCTCGGGGGACAAAGCAACCACAGGAACTGCCGCGGCCGGGAAGCGAACCCGTATCGCCCGCACGGCATGAGACATCGCTAACCGCTCGACTAAAGGGTCAGACTCACGAGCCAACGTGTCTTCTTATCCATGCACGTTACACTACCCCCCTCCTTCGGGAAGCGCGTCCCCGCGCTTAAGCATATCAGCTCCTTCACGTCTCAGGGCGCATGCGCTTCCGATGGCCTTGCGGTCGCTCCATCCCACTTCTGACACCAATGTAGCGAATTCGGGGGGGGGGGGCAGTCTGGGAGACCGTCGCCACAGCAGGGACGCGAACCTGTGTCTCCCGCTCCGCAAGCGACAACGTTAACCAGTCGACGAAAGGGTCCGACCCGCCAGCCAGCGGCCGTGACGTTTGACCTCTTTTCAACCGCTTCACGCGGGAGATCCGTTTCCGCCGCGCGTCGGCCACAAGAACACACACGAGACTCGATCATGTAGGAATGGAAAATGGTTTTTATTTCTTCCAAAGAAAGAAAGAAAAAAAAAAGAGAGAAAGAAAATCTAGAAAATAAACAAATATACCGCTGTAAAATAAAAGCCCATGATTTCTTTTTTTTTCTTTTTTTTTGTTGTAATTTTTGAACAGTAACATTTGTCTGCCTTTCCATGCTTGATACAATCCATATATTTTTGCTTTAAATAAATAGAAAAAAAATGTACAAAGAGATGGGGGAGGAGACAGAGAGGAGAGGAGCAGAGAAAAAAGGCGTACTTCGCTCAAAAAACATTTGGCATCATTGACAATCCATTGCTGGCCCTGATGTATGGGGAGGTAAGTAGCCGCACAGTCTGCATCATCCGTCTGTTTGCTCGCCCCCGTGGAGAAGTAATCAGACCTATATATACTGCTGTAACTATGACTAATATCTTTCATGTTCAGAAAAATAAAGAGTAAATGAAAATAATGTCATTTCAGGTTATGAGAGTACGTATGTAAGCTCTGGGTCTGTGGGTATACGTGTCTGTGAGTGTGTATTCTCTATTTACAGGAAAAGTGAGGCAGCAATCCGAGGGTTTCTCACTGAAAACACACAGATGGGAAGTAAGCTGGAACAAAACAAAAACGTGCACGAGACATCTTAAGCAGACTCACCGATAAAACGGGGGGTGGGGGTAATTATTCAATCAACAGCCTCTCTCTCTCTCTGCCTTTCTTGCTGCAATTTTCATCTGCCGATTTTGCAGGTTATCCCACCAAAATCGGCGGTGATGAATTTCTCCCAACTGCCACTGCTGCGATACCAAAAGCTGCCACCAGATGGCGCCACAGCAGTGGAAAACCAAGAGAGCAAACGAGTCGTTTTTAGGAGACGTGCCGATAGTAACAGACGTGAAATCTCTGGGGGGGGGGGGGTAAGAAACACTAAAAAAAGGTTTGGTGCTCTGCTTTGCTACACTGGCTCATTCGTCAGCAGTATAAAGACCCATCAAATCCAATTAATTGACAGATGAATCCACCAGTAAACACAACAAACAACCCCGGTCAGACGAGTCTGAAGCCTTTTGCCCTTTATCCATCCTGTTCTTGTCTCCTCGGGCCGGTTGAAAGACAATAAGTTTTAAAATGGGGACCACAAGAGGAGAGAATTCATCATCATCATCATCACGACCATATCATGCGTTTGAATAAAAGGACAGCAAACATGGACAACAACACAATCATGCATCCTTTGACCTCAGAGAAAGAGGGGGAGGTCACCGCTGTCAGCTGGTCTGGTGTGAAATCTTTAACGTCTCCTGCGGTATATTTCTCCTTATCTCAAGACTACAAGGAGAGAGAAAAAAAAGTCAAGGGCATCAGACATCAATAATCCCCCTCTCCACATCAATTGATATGCAACAGGGTGGTCAGAGTGGACCAGTGGTTACTGCCCACATCGGTAAACCACATGTCCTGCCGAAGATTCCTTGAGCGAGACGTTGAATCCCTGCTTGAGTGGGCCCTGCTCTCAAACCTCTTTTCTGGAGCAAAAAGAGAATTTCAACGCAGGGGTTAGAAATTGTATCGCTTATACAGCAAAGCACCATCCACGTAACCTTTTTATCTCACGATTGCTTAAAAAAATGACTGCCGAGGTGCCCTTGAGTCAAGTCACTTAACCCTGAATTACTCCATTGGGGATGCTCAGTTGCCGACAGCAGCAGACTGAGGCTGTACTGGGCCGGTGTGGACACAGTAGAGGCTGTGGAACAGGGTGGTTTCTAGGAGAGAATGCAGACTCAGCCAAAAGCCTTTATGGATGAAGTTCAAGATGTCAGAGAAAAAGGTGAGGACTGAGCGAGTAATCGAGCTGCAATGTCGTTACGGAAACAAAAGTTGAGGAGAAGGGGAGAGAATCTGATCCCACTTAAGACTACGTACAATCTCCTCTTCCACACCCTCTCCCACCTCCACTCTCCAGGTCCACTTGAATCCAATGCAGGTACACAGGCAGGAAACCTCAATTCAACAGGCAGGACTGGATTCCATGCAGAGGAAAATAGGATTCTCTATATCTTTATATATATCTATATATAAACAAAACATAGAAGATGACTGACAAGAGTGGAAAATAAGACATGGATTAGTGTTGGGGCAGGGGGGGCTGTAATCATTAAAAACTCCAGACCTCAAATATGTTCCAGGCCTCGGCTAAACAAACTGAGATGTCCTATTCCAAGCCCCACCCACCTGGTACTTCAAGTAGGTTTATCCAAATGCTAAGAATGACTTAAAGGCCTAAATGTTCAACCCAGGTCTGCAGTGTGTCACTTCAAAGTGCCGGGTTTGACGTCTATTGGCAGGGCGGCCAATAAGCTGGTTTACTAAGTAAACTTTACCTATTGGGGCATGATGACCTGGATGGATATCTACACCCCAAATTTTTATTAGCTTATTCAGGTGGCAAAAAAAAAGAGGGAGGGGGTCAAAACCTTTAGTAACCCCTGTTGTGACAAGTCATTTTGAACATGTACGGTTTCAATGGTGTCCATCTTGAAAGCCCTTTGCAACAAACATCTTGGGACCAGGGAGGATAATATTTATGATTTTTTTTTTTGACAGAGAAACCATTATGTGTCCATTTTATCGACCCTAACAACTACCAAATTGTCCAAATGACATCGTTATTGCTGCCTTAGATGGAAGCTAACTTCTCTGCTCAACTGCTATGGTGGCTGGAAGGTGCCAAAATTCCTCCGCCATTCCCACTAGTTCACCTGCCAAAATAATTCTTTGAAATAGAGAGGAAACTTTCAGAAATGGTGGGTTACCTGCCAAAGTCGGTGGAAAAACAAAGAACTTACCAACCTAAACTTGCCTTTGGCGAGGGACAGTTTTCCACCTCACCTAGCAGGATGATTAAAAGAGTGAAATATTCTATTTGCTAATATATTTAGTTGTTGGTGAAAAGCTTGCAAGCCCAATGTGGGAGGCTGTTATCCCTACTACAGAGTGCATCTCTTGCCATTGGTGGGATGTTTAAAAAAAACCATAAAAGAATTGAATTCTTGGTTCAATAGTCCAATCTGAGACAGGTTTACAGGCTGCTGACATAGTGAGTAGAGGCGGCGATGGCCAAATGTTGATGAAGCCGAGACAGACAGGAAAGTATACAAAGAGCAATATCTACCTGATACTGAGGCAGTGCAAGCGCTGAGGAGAGAGATCGCACTCCCCAGCTATAAAAGCACACTACAAAAAGCCAGAACATTAACCTGCGCCGTACAGCTAGAATCTGCAGAAAAGGTTTCATCTACAGCTAACAGACAGAGATCGGAGACACCAAAAGAGATGCTACAGCTTATAGTTACTAAACACTGGCAGAAGACAAGTTGAGGAACCTAAATGTCATCTACAGATATCAAAGACAGCACTATGGTGAGTCTAGAGCTAACACAAGACTGGCAAAAAGTATCTAAGAGCAATACTTATCAAACAGCGACAGTGACGAGATGGATTTAGACGATCTACTGTAGACTGAAACTGGTTTTTTTTTCATTTTTAATCTATACATACAGTACCAGACAGAAAAGCAGGCTAAATAGGCATTCTAGAGATAGAGCAACTAGAAGGTGCAGAGACACAGCTGCAGGATTCTAGACAGAGGTATTACGCAGCAGAAAAGACGGTGAAAGAAACTAAACTAGACTATCACTGATTGTTAAGATGTCTAGGCTGGACTTGGACAGGGGCTTAAAAAAAACAAAAACAAACAAAAAACAAACAATTTCATGGCAGGAAAACGCTTTCTGTCCTTCAGCCACAAGGTGATATGCTACTGTACATCCCCGATATTCCCGGACTACTCACTGTTTTATCAATCGTCTAGATTTCCGGCTAGAAAAGGGCCTTCAAATGAACTCATAGCTAAGCTCAAGTGGTTTGCAGGGTAGACAAACCTGTCAACCACAGTAACCCAACTACAGCAGGAAAATGTATCCTGCCTCTAGAGGGCAGCAGCTCATTTCTTCCACCTTTGTGACCTGATTGATAACTTGCACAGGAGAACCTTGCTAACTGGATGATGCTAGCTAGCACTCACAAGTGTGCGTGACACATGTCAGCATTGGACACAGTGGCATCAAGTTACTGTGAATCCCCACAGGAATCCCAAAACTAATCAAATCAATCAACTTTGAGACATTACCAATAAAAACGGCAACGTTTCCAGTAGGGTAGGCTAGCTGCTTCAGTGCAAAAGGGTGCGCATTTTGCGACAAAATTAGCTTTTGCGAAAACAAATAATATACTTGCAAAACAAAGCACCTCATTGTATCAAACTTACATTTAGACTTACATTTAGTTTGCAATTTGACACTTGTGTTAAATTTGACCCTTCAGAAATAGCCCTCAATAGAAAACGTAAAGACAAATGACAAAGAACACACTCCTAACAAGCGCTTTGCGCACAAATATACAAACAGGTTCAAATCATGGCAACAGACGCTTTGGCTGAAGAGGGGCCATGACTTGTTACACGTCAACCTTTGAGTTATATTTGATCCCAAAGTGACAGAATTTTCTGGAACCACAGAGCAAGGACGAAAACACCACAGTTCGGTGTTCATTTGGCTCTCGTCGCTGAAAACCACCCACATTCATAAAAGACCCACCCACTGTGATACAGTGCAACATAATGCAAAGGATTTCAGCTCAACTCGGTAGCATTTAACCAACTCACTCACTCAGTGCTGCTGTTGCTAGTTATTGGCACATAACATGGATCTGCCAACAGGTAGTTCCTTATCAAAAAGCTCTTACTGTACGTCTGAAAATCAAAACACTTGAATCTGACTGGACAGCAGCTGACAGAAGTGGATAATTGGAGGTGAATTGGGACTACAGAGACACAGGTGTCATCCACATACAGACAGGGTAAAGCTAGATGGCTAGCGACGCTACCAGTCTTAACATGGAAAAGTTATTTATCCCTTCAATTTTCAAGTCTTTTGACAGCAGCAAGACCCAAAAGAGAAAAAGCTGGCATGCCCGACATTGTGCCGGGCCAACAGAAATACAAATCACTGTTTAGATTTGGTTGCAGATGATCGAAATGCGCAACTTCAACAGGAAACCACATGTAGGTGACAGTTCTGGATCCCACTAGCATGTTTTTCTTGCCTTACCCTGCCAGTTTGTGTGTTTATCTCAAGCTGTACATAGCTGTGAGAGAAAAAAAAAAGTTTTCAGTAACACAAACATAAATGATAAACAAAAACCTCTGCTTGAAAAATTCTGATAACGTCTGTTCCACTTCTAGTAACAACAAATGGCTCAACAAATCCACACAATATTTCAATAAAGTTCTGGGGGGGGGGGGGGTTAGATGAGGATCGCAGAGGGAGAATTTTGAAAAAATACAAAGGTATCATAAAAACCCCAAAACCTTGGATACAGGCAAACAAACAAGAGTGCGCTCTAGTTTTCTCATAAACTGGACGGTTTTACACAGACAGCCAACAGGACAGGGGATTGAGAGGAGGATGCAGGGCACTGCGACAGGTTATTCTAACATCTGTTTGCAAAGGCTGTGTCTGTATGAAACACACACACACACACACACACACACACACACACACACACACACACACACACACACACAATTATTGGACAGTTTGTGCGCACATTTTAGTACTCAAACTAACAAATGTTTGCACATATTCGTAGTAACACAAACACACATATACTCTCAGACTTACACACACACAGACACACACTAAACAAACACCCCTGTCCTCTCCAGTACATTCCTGGAAAAGTAACTCTGAAAGGACAAATAGCACCAATATGAAATGAAGTTAATCTTGCAACAGTGGCTTCTGCCCAGTCTAGCTGAAGAAGTAGGGGCGCCTCAGCCCTCTCTCTCCAAAACATTACCCCATCAGAAGGATTTGTAACAAAATATACATAAGATACCAGAAACACAAACACACACACACACACACACACACACACTCACACACACACTCACAGAAATACAAGCTTCCACACAGACACAAAGCTGCTTCAGACAGACAAGCCCTAGTGAACCTATGTGATTTCTCAAATATTACTACCCTTCCCTTCCATCACTCCGTCTACCGCATCCTCCTCCCCGCCTCAGTTTTTGGCGTCAGTTGCTCTTCTTGTCTTCCGTCTGTCTCTCGGTTGTTTTGGCTTCATTTAAATCCTTCTCTTCGTCTGTCCTTCTCCCTCCCTCTCTCTCTCTGTGCCTCTTCCTCTGTCGTTTGTTCATCACTTTCGGCACTCTGCTTCACCCTGTCTAGACTACATGAACTGCATCTGGAGAGAGAGAGAGAGAGAGAGCGGGAGGAGGGGGGAGAAAGGGAGAAGAAAAGTGAGTACTGTTATCTTTTCATTCATTCTCGATACCAGCTATATCAAGTTTGGGTCACAGATGGCTGGAGCCTATCCCAGCAAGCACTGGGAGGAAGGTAGAAAGATGTTGCCGGGTTCAGAAACAACAACTGCTAACACATGCCGCTGGGAAATTTGAAGTCTACAATTCACCTAACATGCATGTTTCTCTTAGGGCTTTTGGAGGAAACCGGAGTACCTGGAGGAAACCCACATGAACACAGAGGGAACACGCAAACTTCAAACAGGCGGGTTTGGATTGAAAACAGGATCCTCTTGCTATGCGGCAACAGTGCTAACCACTAGATGAGTTTGCCATGTAATTATATATAACTCTCTTTCTCTCTCACACAAGACAAACATTCCTCTTCCATAGACTGTCTAACAACCACGGGATCAGATTCCCTCTTGCTCGCACTCTCTCTCTCTGGATTGCATGACAACTTTGGGATCGAGGATCCTGTTTGTGCTCCATCCTGTCCTCCCTTGTTCACGGCCCCATCCTCCTGGAGAAATATGCAAGCTATTGTTTGCATTGTTCTTGCTCGTAATTGGTTTTACATCATTTGTTTTAGCAATGACTAATTTGCATCACTCTCGTGACTTTGCCCTTCCTCCTTCTCTCCCTGTGTGACTGCCGTGTCTGAGTCTGCCTCCTGTGTTCATGTGAAGTCTTTCTCTCTCCAGCGCTCCATTGAGCGGAGCCTCTTTTGTGCTGTGGGGTCGCCTGACATCGTCTTAGATGATCCCAGATTGACTCCACATGCTTTGAACTCTCCTTACAGTTTATATAACCTAATACATTTTAATTTGCTTTGCTATGTTCTATGTTTGTTATATTCTACACAGCACGGTGGTGCAGTGGTTACGCGGTCACATCACAGCAGGAAGATCCTGGGTTCGAACCCCAGGATTGTCCAGCCTTGGGGGTCATCTCGGGTCATCCTCTGTGTGGAGTTTGCAATGTTCTCCCCATGTCTGCGTGGGTTTCCTCCGGGTGCTCCGGTTACCTCCCACAGTCCAAAGACATGTAGGTCAGGTGAATCGGCCATACTAAATTGTCCCTAGGAGTGGATGTGTCTGTGTCGGCGCTGTGATGGCCTGGCGGCCTGTCCAGAGTGTCTCCCCGCCTCCTGCCCAATGACTGCTGGGATAGGCTTCCGGTGTCCCATGACCCCAAGCAGAATCAGTGGCTTGGATAAATTGAATATTCTATGTATTAACTGTATATATTCAATCAATCAAGTTGCATTTTACCTCACTGTGTATGATCTCTGCTTGTACATTGTTATTCTGTCACTCTTGTCTAGTCTGCATTCAACACCTATTGCATGTTTGCCCACCCTGGAAGAGGAATCCTTCCTCTGTTGCTCTTCCTGAGGTTTCTCCCCCTTATTTTTTTTTTAATGATGAGGTTTTTCTTGTGTATTTTTCCTCAGCTGAGACGAGGGTCCAAAGGTATGGAGTGTTGTTTACTGCGCTGATTGTACAGCACTTAGGGGTCTACTTTGGGATTTTGGGCCATACAAATAAACTTGATTTAACTACTGTAGTTTTGAACAATCTGCCATTTGCACAAGTTTACTGTTTACAACACCACTGCATATGTCACCTTACATACATACATACATACATACATACATACACACACACACACACACACACACACACACACACACACACACACACACACACACACATATATATGTATATATATGTACATATTGTATAGACAATCTCTACTGCAGCACACTCGCCAACAAAGCACATCCAAAGTGTCTGCACTGACAGTTCTTTGACATATTTTTACATAATACTGACATATAATAAAATATTTTACATAATACTGACATATTTTTGTTTTTCTGTACATACCCTGTTCTTGCACGTGACTTCTCTCAGTACTCTTATAAGTACTTCTACTTCCTACTTGTGTGCTGAGCCAGCAAAACAAGCATTTCTATAGGAGAATAAGTATAAACTTGCGAAATTTCATATATGACAAATAAACGTGAAGTTTGAACTTGAAACTTGCTACCCAAGGGTGAATGTCCTCTGGTTTCTTTGTGTGTGTGTGTGTTTGTGTGTGTATCACAAAAAACCATGACAACTGAAGTAACCCCAACAACCTGCTTTAAGGGGAGGGCATCTGCCATTATCAAGACAGAAAACCCACATGTATCAACAGGGGAAATTAGTTAAGAGGTATTTTACTGCTCACGCTCAAAAAGTGCCGTATTCTCTGACAAAATTATTGATGCACAAACCATGCGTTTTGACGGAGGGCAGGTGCCTGAAGTCCTCACTTGGCAAAAAAACAAGACTGACACAGAGGACACCTGCCAGATTAGCTACTGAATGACAAATGTTTGGAAATTTCCTAAGATTTTTTTTTTTTTGAGTGGCTATAATGGATTAGTGCACGTGTGTGTGTGTTACCTGGGCTCCTGGCATGGGTGCAAAAGGATTGGTAGGTCTGAGAACAGGCTGGTTGTACATCATCGGCTGAGGAGCCATGACTGGAACCCCACCCATCTGAGCCATCTGGGGAGGAACCTGGAAGGAGAGAGAGAGTAAGATGGGGGGGGGGCAGCAAGAGAGAGAGGGGGAGAGAGAGCGAGAAGGAGAGAGAGCGAGAAGGCGAGAGACAGAGAGAGGGGGAGCGAGAGATCGAGAAGGAGAGAGCGAGAAGGAGAGAGCGAGAAGGAGAGCAAGAGTGCGAGAGAGAGGAGAGAGAGAGAAGGACAGAGAGAGACAGCGAAAGCAAGAGCGCGCGAGAGACAGAAAGCGAGAGCAAGCGTGCGAGAAAGAGGAGAGCGAGAGAGAGAGAGCAAGAGAGGGGGGAGAGAGAGAAAACTTTTATTATTTGTCACTTTGAAATGACACATTCATGTATTGCCAATATTGACATTGATAGCTAATTAATGACGTATGCCATGAAGCATCCTGAACTGAACAGGGGTGGTGGGGGAGAGATCTGAAAAGAAACAAAGGAGGGGAGGATAACACACATGGTAACAGAGGTGGAGAGAACAGGGTTAAAATTTGGTGTGCGGGAAAGGGGGAAAGCAAGAGAGACTGACAAACAGAAGAACGAATGTAGAGAAATAGAGAGAAGATCAAGTGTGCATATATTCATATGAGGAGGCTGTGGCGCGCCCCAGAACGAGGAAAAAAATAAAATCTGCAGTTTTTCTATTTTTGCAATGCTGCGTTGTATCTTAGGTGTTTCATGTCAGCAACCTCATAAAAATGAAGTAAACAGTGTACACCCAAAACGGTGCTGGTCATGAGTTTGTACAATAGCTTGAAAAATGGAGACTGCACACTTCTCTCTGGAAAAAAAGGGAATTTATGAGAATATGTGAAGCACCAGCATATTAGGGTAACCCAACCAAGTAAAACCTCACCTGCTTGCCAACTTGCCTGGCTGATGAGACAGAATATGACGTTTTTTTGTGTGGATCCCCCCCCCCCCCAATTGTATCTGGCCAATTACACTCTTCTGAGCCGTCCCGGTCACTGCTCCACCCCCTCTGCTGATCCAGGGAGACTCCCATACATGTGGAGTCGCCAGCCGCTTCTTTTCACCTGACAGTGAGGAGTTTAGCCAGGGGGATGGAGCGCGTGGGAGGATCACATTATTCCTCCCAGTTCCCCCTCCCCCCTGAACAGGTGCCCCAACCAACCAGAGGAGGCGCCAGTGCAGCAACCAGGACACAAACCCACATCCGGCTTCCCACCCGCAGACATGGCCAATAGTGTCTGCTGGACACCCAACCAAGCCGGAAGTAACACAGGGATTCAAACCGACGATCCCCGTGTTGGCAGACCACCACGCTACTCAGACGCCCCACAATCTGACATTTTTGTCTTGATATAAATTATGAGTCTTTGTTTGGAACAGCAGTTTTCCAAACAAAGTTACAAGGTCCTCAACAACCAAGGACGATCAAACAGTTGAAAACAGATCAATAATATAAAAAATAGATGAATTCTCTCCCTCTCTCTAAAAGATGATAGTGGCTCCGCCAGCCTGACATTTTTTGGTACATCATCTCGAAGACAAGCGCCCTGACAGCAGAAACAGGGCCAGAGTCAGACAACATGACCGATCAAACCTGCCAACAGGCTCTCAGTGCGTGTGAGACCCATGGGCGCGTCTATCGAGGGTTTACAACATTGTGTGTGCGGGTACTCACCATTCCATATACAGGCACTTGTGGTGTGGTCATGGGGAAAGCCATGGGAGCTGGAGCCTGTCGCCATGGAGACAAGGAAAACCAGAATCAGCTGACAGAGACAGGAAGTGATTACAATATTCTATCCACTGAGCACAAATAGACCCAGATCATGCTGCGTGTACCATCGCCTTCGCTGTAGTTTGTTTTTAGTTCACTTAGGTGCCAGACGGGTGGGGTTTATAACACAATCACAAAAGACAAAGTATCTGGAAAGTCTGCTATGAGTGACGACTTAACTGGCTCCTATAAACGGTCCTGATGGTGTAAATCCCACCCACCTGGTTTCACTAAGGAGATTAAAAACAAATGCTAGACTATTTCCTCAGATCTGATTGTGATAAAATACACACGAGGGACACTTTTAACACAAATGTAATAACCATATGGGTGCACAACAACAAATCAATTATTACAATTTGAAGAACAAGTTATAAAACCATTCACAAGATACCTTTACCAAAGCCCCAAAAGGAAATGAACACAGTGGTATTTAGGCCTACACACACTTTATACTTTTTCACCACAGCTGAAAAAGTCTCAAATTTCATGCAGCAGGCAGTACAGAACTTGACTTAACATCATTTTGAAAGTGACTGATACAGTAACTATGCTGCTCAGTCGGGATATAAAATTTTTAAAACGGCATCAGGTAACTTTTTCGATTTCAGCAACATCTTTGACATTACCGGTCACAAAGACCAATGAGGCCCCCCCCCCCAAAGCATCCCCAAGGTCGGACTACCCTGGGACTCGAACCCAGGACCTTCTTGCTGTGGGGCAACCACGCTGACCACTGCACTACCGTGCCGCTTAGCAACAACATGTGTGCATTTATTTACAAGCCATCGCTCAAAAGACTATCATGGAAGAAAAGGACCTGTGTTCACAGACAAGGTAAAGTAAAACTGCTATACTTATAGGTTTTCTGGAAAGCAATCCTATATTTCCTTGATGGGTTCATGCCTGGTGGCAGACGAACTGCATAGCAGAAACAAGGCTTCAAGGGAACTGATGGGAATGACGGTCGTGCCGCTCTCCCATAGCCATCACACTGTCCAACCAAATTTAGTGTAATGATGATGTGTTGAAGCAAAAACGTTACCTGGTGCCACCTTAAGAGCCAACAAAATACATTCTGGCTAGTTTGATCCCCTCTTCTTGATTCAAACTTCATCTATTGTTCCCAAAGGGAAAAAACGTGTTTCAGCCACCTGTCATGCCTTTGTGCCGACCTGTGGATGCACGTAACGTCTCAGCACTAGTAGAATACAAAGCTCTCATGCACGGCTCTCATGCACAGATATTCTGAATTGCCCTTAAGGCACTGACAGTGCAATCGATGCTTTAAACAAATGTCATCAAGGTAACTCTGAGAATATGTCTTTTCTTAACAGCCAGGGCTTTAGGGAAAGACAGAAGAGGAGAGGAGAGAAGCAGAGAGGCGAGGAGAGGATCTTTAGCCAAAGAATTTCAGCGGAAAGTCAGTTAAGAGCAGGTGAACAGGTAATCTGCTCTGAGGAGCTAATCAATGTGATTGATCTGGCATCAGTTTGTAACGCTGGGGTCCAGGAGAGACTGTGAAAACCAATCATAATTATTGATTCCTCTGAGCCGCCAGTTAGACCCGAGAGCCCACTGATACAGCAATGGCCAGCTGCCAGGGAGAGAGAGAGAGCAAAGCGTGAGAGAGAGGAGTGTGAGAGGGAGATCGAGCGAGAGAAAGAGACAGGAGTGTGAGAGAGAGAGCGAGAGGAGTGAGAGAGAGAGGAGTGTGGGAGAGAGGGAGAGGAGTGTGAGAGAGACATCGAGCGAGAGAAAGAGGAGTGTGAGAGAGAGCGAAAGGAGTGTGAGAGAGTGAGAGGAGTGTGTGAGAGTGAGAGGAGTGAGAGAGAGGAGTGTGTGAGAGATCAAGCGAGAGCGAAAAAGAGACAAAGAGAGAAGTGTGAGAGAGCGAGAGGAGTGAGAGGAGTGTGTGAGAGAGAGGAGTGTGTGTGTGAGAGAGCAAGAGAGGAGTATGAGAGAAAGAGAAAGAGCGAGCGAGAGAGAGAGCGAGAGAGGGCAGGAGTGGGAGAGAACTGGGGGGGCAAGGTAGAGATAGAGATAGACTGAGTGTATTATACATACCAACAGAAAGAGCAAAAGAGGTAGTCAGACTATGTGCTCCTCCTAATATTCCCTTGTAGGACGGCAGCGGGGCTCAGAGGGATAAACAGGCAAGAGGCTCACCACCATCAACTTTTGCATTTCATCTTATTCAATCTCGTCTCCCTGAATTCCCACTATCTGCAAGTTCATCTGTTTCTATCATTCTATGTCCCTGTCTTTCCACAGCCAAACGTCCCATGTTTATCCGTCTAAATTTCAGTCTAAAGATTTGAATGTCCCGTCAGTTTCTGTCTCTGTCAACCTAACTGTCTTTCCCCTATACTTGCATGTCTCTCTTTCAGCTCACTTGTCTCTCTTCCCTCCTTATCTGCCAATAAACGGCATCAGTCTTCATGCCTGTCTGGCTCTCTTAATTTGTCTATCGGCCAAGGGAACATCTCCGCCTCCTAGCTGCCTGTATGTTTGCCTTTCTGGCGGTTATTTACGTGGCTTTCTCACAGCTCGTCTGGCTGTACACCCGCCACCTTTCTTTTATCGAATCTAGCGATTCGGCGTTGAATATCTTAACCCTCTGACCTTCAGACCTAGTCAAATTTTTTACTTCAGTGAGCCGCACGGTTCAGTGAAAGTTAAAAGTTACTTTTTTTGTCTTTTTACATCGTGTTCTCAGCCGGCATGGCACAATGAGTAATATGGACGCACGGACTGTTGCAACCTTGCCCTTCTGGTGAGAACATCATGGCTGGGAGTCTTTATTTGTCATGCGTTATGCATGGCAACACTGTGCTCGCTTCTCGCTGAACAGCCTGTGATGTGCCCAGGTTTGAGGAAAGGTGTCGTTTTGAGTTGGCTGTGATGTTCTCTTTGCAGTGTCATGCTTTATGGAGGTCACCATGCTGTCTGGGAGATGTATGCTTACAACAGGTGGGGTGATATGTGTGCAGCACATACATATGCATATATATATATATATATATATATATATATATATATATATATATATACACTACCGTTCAAAAGTTTGGGATCACCCAAACAATTTTGTGTTTTCCATGAAAAGTCACACTTATTCACCACCATATGTTGTGAAATGAATAGAAAATAGAGTCAAGACATTGACAAGGTTAGAAATAATGATTTGTATTTGAAATAAGATTTTTTTTACATCAAACTTTGCTTTCGTCAAAGAATCCTCCATTTGCAGCAATTACAGCATTGCAGACCTTTGGCATTCTAGCTGTTAATTTGTTGAGGTAATCTGGAGAAATTGCACCCCACGCTTCCAGAAGCAGCTCCCACAAGTTGGATTGGTTGGATGGGCACTTCTTTGAGCAGATTGAGTTTCTGGAGCATCACATTTGTGGGGTCAATTAAACGCTCAAAATGGCCAGAAAAAGAGAACTTTCATCTGAAACTCGACAGTCTATTCTTGTTCTTAGAAATGAAGGCTATTCCATGCGAGAAATTGCTAAGAAATTGAAGATTTCCTACACCGGTGTGTACTACTCCCTTCAGAGGACAGCACAAACAGGCTCTAACCAGAGTAGAAAAAGAAGTGGGAGGCCGCGTTGCACAACTGAGCAAGAAGATAAGTACATTAGAGTCTCTAGTTTGAGAAACAGACGCCTCACAGGTCCCCAACTGGCATCTTCATTAAATAGTACCTGTTAGAGCCTGTTTGTGCTGTCCTCTGAAGGGAGTAGTACACACCGGTGTAGGAAATCTTCAATTTCTTAGCAATTTCTCGCATGGAATAGCCTTCATTTCTAAGAACAAGAATAGACTGTCGAGTTTCAGATGAAAGTTCTCTTTTTCTGGCCATTTTGAGCGTTTAATTGACCCCACAAATGTGATGCTCCAGAAACTCAATCTGCTCAAAGAAGTGCCCATCCAACCAATCCAACTTGTGGGAGCTGCTTCTGGAAGCGTGGGGTGCAATTTCTCCAGATTACCTCAACAAATTAACAGCTAGAATGCCAAAGGTCTGCAATGCTGTAATTGCTGCAAATGGAGGATTCTTTGACGAAAGCAAAGTTTGATGTAAAAAAAATCTTATTTCAAATACAAATCATTATTTCTAACCTTGTCAATGTCTTGACTCTATTTTCTATTCATTTCACAACATATGGTGGTGAATAAGTGTGACTTTTCATGGAAAACACGAAATTGTTTGGGTGATCCCAAACTTTTGAACGGTAGTGTATATATATATATATATATATATGACCTCTGATGACAAGTAGTTCTCCTGATTTCCTGCGTTAAATGCACTTATTGTAAGTCGCTTTGGATAAAAGCGTCGGCTAAATGACTGTAATGTAATGTAATATATATATATATATATTCTTTTTTATTGACGAGGACAATAGAGGAGTGGAAATGATATGTCAACCCTTCTCAAGGGACAAAGGTGTTTTGACGATATTATTCTTATTGTTAGCCGCTTCTTAAGGTGTTTTCCATGTCTAGTGGTCTTTTGTTTTTAATAGGAACGTAACGATACTTCGCGAGACAGTAAATTCCCGATACAAATATGTGACGATTCAAATCGGATGACAAATGAACTTCGATACTCTTTTTAAACAGCAGAAGGCGATATCTACGTTTGAGGTTGCTTGTTCTACGTCATCACTTGTGTCAGTAGCTGTATCAATGCGCAAAAACGTCTCCCACAGCCGACTGTATGCTGGTCTCTGTTTTGGTTTTGTATTTGTTTTTGCTTTTTTCAAACACCCCATTCTTTAGGCTAATTTAATAAAAAAAATTCTCATTTTCTTGAGAATAAAAAATGCGCCAAAACATGGCGGTCACAGGGGGGCCGTCGTGAATGTCCAGAGATCTCAGCTTCCGCCTGAAAACGTCGATATTCTGATATTCTTTAAAAAAAAAAAAGAAAAGTAAAATCCAAGCTAGAGACCCAGGCCAAGCTTTAGTTTATTTGAGAGATTTTCTTTATTCGTATTACTCATTTATTTATTTGAGTTGGGATTTGTTTTAAAATTCAACTTAGTTTTTTTTTAAGACAAAAGATCATTTCAGATTCACTTTTACAAAGAAAATGAAATATGCATCGTTTTGCATAGTTTACACCCTATCTCAGAAATAAAAAAGGATTATTTAATTTGATAAAGAAAAGAAAAGAAAAGAGAACATATACTTTGTAGATATTTGTCTGAGAAACATAGGAATCGTTTTCAGTCATAATTTATCTTCAATCTCATTTTGTTAAAAAAAAGATGGCGAGAACATTGCATCGTGAACCCGGCATCATGACTCGTGTCGAACCGTGAGCGTATCGTTGCATCCCCGGTTTTTAACTACCAACTTTTCGGCTTGACCAGGCAAGACGCTGGCAACCTGATATTCAGGGTGGGGATAAGATGAGATGAGACTCCTATATTTCAACACGTGTCTCTAAAGGGATGTAGGGAAGAGGGAAAAGGCAAGATGAAGGGGAAGAGGGGGAGACAAACGATGAGAGAGATAGACACTACGGACCCAGAAAGGCACAATGATAGAGAGAGCGCAAATGGAGGTTGAAGAAAAAAATAAAATTAGGCGGCAGAGAGAGGACTGGGGTAGAGAGACAGGGGAGACAGAGAGAGAAAGCTAAAGCGAGACAGAGGATGATAGAGAGAGAGAGACAGAGAGAGAGTGATGTAGACAGATTGAGAGACAGAGGCTACCGGCCACTTTAGTTACTCCGAACAAGAACTAGTCCCCCCATCACCGGCACAACACTGAAACATTCTCAGGGCACAGACACGAGAGTTAGTCCAGCAAGTCAAACACAACAGGTTCCAATTATCAAACAAGCGTCTCCAAGGAATGTAGTGGAGAGAGAGAGAACGAGAGAGAGAGAGAGAGAGACAGGGAGAGAGAGGTATAGTTAGTCTTGCTAAACAGGGATAAGTACTTACATAACTAGTATAGAACATTCCATTCTGCCCCGGGAGAGGACGCACAGGGAAAAAAAGACAGACAGACATACGACCAGAGAAACAGACAGACAGAGACAGACAGGCAGACAGACAAGGAGAAAGGGTTGAAAAGTGAGGGAACGACACAAAGAGAATGAGAGAGAGAGAAAAAACAGAACAGTGTGAGAGACAGAAAAAGACAAAGAAAGTGAGAGAGAGGGAGGGTCGAGAAGGAAGCGAGAGAGTGACAAGAAACAGGAGGTGAAAGAGTGAGAAAACGAGGGGCCATGGGGAGAGGGCAGGCAGGGAAAGGAAGGGAGGGCAAACCATAGAGAGAAAATAAAGCGAGGGAACGTGGGGTGTGACGGGGAGGCAGAGACATGAAAGACAATGTGTACAAAAAAAACAGGATGGGCGGATGACAATGCAAAACAGAGACGTGATTGAAAAAAAAGACAGAACAAGAGGGAGGGGAAGGAAGATGGGATGACAACGCAAAAAGGACGGAAGAGAGGCCAAGCGAGGACAGCAGGAAGAGAGAGCGAGAGAGAGAGAGATGAGAGTGAGAGATAAATGGATGAGGAGGGTAACGAACGAAAAGCAGAAACAGGAGAGAAGGAAGGAAAAAGGGCGACAGAGAAAGGGAGGAAGAAAGAGAAACAGATGGGGGGAACAGAGTGGGGGGGGGGCAGTGGAGAGACGGAGATAGAGACACATAGAGGAGGAGAGGAGAGAGAGAGAGGAAGTGAAGGGTTAGTGACAGTTTGTTCTTGTCAGCCAGAAACTGCAGCCCTGAGATCAAGAGGACAATCAGGGGATGGCAAGCTCAGCATTCACACACACACACACACACACACATATATACACACACACACACACACACATATATACACACACACACACACACACACACACACACACACACACACACACACGACATTTTGCTTGCAACAAAAGTACCCATAAAGTAGATGTAAAAGGGAAACAATAACTAGGCATTCATGGTTCAGTGTGTGTGTGTGTGTGTGTGTGTTCAGTACATCTCTAGTTTAAACATCTGTTTTTTTTTTTTATACACTGACTCTTGCTGGAGAAGTCCTATGTTCTCGTGCCCTCCTCCACAGGGAGGTAGGGGTCAGAGGTCATGGTCAGCTGCAGTTTGGTGTCCCTGAACATGGAGGGAGATCAGCGTCGTCCTCAAGCCCTCGACCTTGAGCTGGAGCCTTCCAGTTTAAGGAGGATTGTGTGTGTGTGTGTGTGTGTGTGTGCGCACATGCATATCTGCGCTCAGCATGCTAATACCCCAAGACTACAACACATTTAGGGATTCCTACTTTTTCATTGAAGTAGACTGAAAGTATGAATCCAGGAGAAAGCAATAAATCCAGATGGAGTTCACCTAGGGGTGTCCGGGTGGCGTAGCGGTCTATTCAGTTGCCTACCAACACGGGGATCGGCAGTTCGAATCCCCGTTTTACCTCCGGCTTGGTCGGGTGTCCCTCCAGACACAACTGGCCGTGTCTGCGGGTGGGAAGCCGGATGTGGGTATGTATCCAGGTCGCTGCACTAGCGCGTCTTCTGGTTGGTCGGGACGACTGTTCGGGGGGGAGGGGTAACTGGGGGGAATAGTGTGATCCTGCCACGAGCTACGTCCCCCTGGCAAAACTCCTCACTGTCAGGTGTAAAGAAGTGGCTGGTGACTCCACCTGTATCAGAGGAGGCATGTGGTAGTCTGCAGCTCTCCCTGGATCAGCAGAGGGGTTGGAGCAGCGACCGGGACAGCTCAGAAGAGTGGGGTAATTGGCCGGGTACAATTAGGGAGAAAAAGGGGGGTGAAAAATAATAATAATAAAAAAAGGATTAATTTCACCTGTTCAATTCAACTCAAACAGTGTAGACGAAGGGCAGGAGACGACTGTCCCTGAAGGGTGACACAAATTTAGGAACCAACACACCAGTGAATATGTGCCGAATCATGAGAATATAGAACTCGCCACACCCAGACAGGAAGGACGAGTGGTAGTCACAGACATTACACAATTTGATTCCTTTCAGCAGGAAGCAAAACTCCACTTTCCAAATGAAAACACTGAACACTAGGGATCTGGGGAAACATCGCCTGGTCTGATGAGTCTCTCGTCTCGGTTTGCATGGCTTCCCACCGACGGGAGGACCAGGGCACGGACAGGAACAGTGTAAGCTTGTCATGTTGTGTGTCGGCGCTGCAGGCTGGTGTTGGTAATTCATGACAACCGTTAGAAGGAAGCCACTTTATTTTTGTCATTGTACAGTTGGTTTTTTTTTTTACAGTGAAGTGTGTCTTCCGCATTTAACCCATCCTATTGTACAGGAGAGGGGGCACCTGCAGCACCCCGGGACCAAGTCCAGTTCTTCTGTCTGTTGCCTTGGTCAGGGGCACAGACAGGAGTATTAACCCTAATGGATTTTTCCAGGGGGATAATACCTCATGCTGCAAGGCTAAATATGTTTTGGATTTTTTTTTCCATTAACATGACAATAAATTCCCCTTAATATTGTGGCCTTCACAGATCTGAATTCAACTCAGCATCCTTGGGATGAGGTGGAACGCACTATTTAAGAGTAGACATCCACCACCCACCAAAATTTAACAGTTGTGGAAAGCACTGGTGAAAATAGAGACCTGTGCTGTCATTAGCGTCAACGCCTCAAATTCAGCTCATCATAAACTGTCTTATTGAGGTGGATGTGGAGGCATGATCTGGGGGAGATGGTGTGGTACAGTAAAAGAGAGGCATTGTGGATGCATTGCATGTCATGCTTTGCGTTTCTCTGCTCACCATGTGTTGTACAGGCATGGGCTGTGGCGCCATGGGGGCGGGATTCCACTGCGTGGTGGACATGGTCTTGTTCTGCCAGTTCTGTCCCCCCGTCAGCTTTTTCTCCCCTTGCTGGCTCCACTGCATCTCTGGCCTGGGGAAGGGATGTGCAGAGGGAAAGATCCAGAACCACCATCAACAATTTTCTCTGTTTAGTGAGATTATCTTATGGTTCATGGGGCGAGGTCTTAATCTCATTAGAGCAAACTGTTATGTTTTTTGTTTTTTTTTCCTTCCCCTTTTTCTCCCCAATTGTGCCCAGCCAACTACCCCACTCTTCCGAGCCATCCTGGTCGCTGCTCCACCCCCTCTGGTGATCCAGGGAGGGCTGCAGACTACCACATGCCTCCTTCGATACATGTGGAGTGAGCAGCCGCTTCTTTTCACCTGACAGTGTGGAGTTTTGCCAGGGGGATGTAGCGCATGGGAGGTTGACGCTATTCCCCCCCAGTTCCCCCTCCCCTCTGAACAGGCACCCCGACCGACCAGAGGCACTAGTGCAGCGACCAGGACACATATCCACAATCAGTTTCTCACCCGCAGACATGGCCAATTGCGTCTGTAGGGACACCCGACCAAGCCGGAGGTAACACGGGGATTCGAACCGGCGATCCCCGTGTTGGTAGACAACGGAATAGACCGCTACGCTACCCGGACGCCCTCAAACTGTATGTTTTTTAGCTGTGGGTTTGTACCATTTCAAGTTTGTTTCCCTCTATATTTTGCTTGCTTAGGTGGCTTTCGCCTTTCACACCTACATAAATGTGATGCTGAGTTTCTGAACTGTTTTGTGAGGTTTGGACTCCAGTGACAGGTGTGAAAACTCAATATGGACACCGGTGAGCACCAAAATAGTATAAAAAGTATGCCAACAATTTTTAACAAGTGGCGGAGGATTCTTCAGCCCAATCGCAATCAGACCAAGGTGCAGACAGTTCCCTACGTGACAGTAATTTCATGAGTTTGAACCAAATTAAGGAAGTGACATGACACAATGCACTGTGGGTCCACAGCAGTTTGTTTTCAGCGCTTAAGAACTGCAAAACATCGAACGTCAGATCAAAAAGGCAAGGAGGGGTTTTTCTACTATGTGAGCCCACAGCTCGTGAGGATAAATCCTGCAAAACAACTTTCTGCAAAACTTTCTCCTGCGTAGCTTGTTAGCAACACTAAAAGTGAACCAAAAAAAAACTTTCAACCCATCAAATATAATGATGTTATTGCTGCATTTCATTTTGGAGGGACTTTAACCATACACTGCACACGACTTTGGACAAAGTGAAAAAAAATGAACCAATACAATGCTAAAATGGAGTTGTCTCCACTCCTTACTTTTAAGTGTTGTCATTCTATTTTTGTATTTTAATAACTGGCGGTACCTAATGTTTAAATGTACTGGATGTGAGGCAGAGAGAGTAGAGAGGACTGTTGGCAAAATAGAAAAGTGAGGCAAGAGCCCTTTTTTGCATTTCCAGCAGATAAAACCTGAAATCTGAGCTATAATTACAACCGAGGTATGCACGCACACACACACACACAGGATTATCATCAAAACTCAAGACACTTACTTCTTGGCTGGGTTGCCGCCAAACTGCAGATCTGGGGGAGGAGAGGGACAGAGAGAAAACAAGTGTTAATCTTATCTTAAAAAGACATTACCTGAAACAGTCAGAGAGAAAGACGGAGGCTTTACACCATTTGCTGTGTTAGTCTAAAGTAACATCCATTTTGTTTTACACTTTCTGCAGACATTTCAATCTTGATTTTAGTTTGTTTCAAGCTCCTCTTTCCATTCATTCATTCCACCAATTTTGCTTATTCCCATTTACAGGGTTGTGTGTGTGTGTATGTGCGCGCGCGCGTGTGTGTGTGTGCGTGCACCATATTCCCTGGACTACAAGTCACACCTGAGTACAAACTGCATGCGTTGTTGTGAGAGAAAACAAAAACATATATGAGTCACTTCAGTGTATGGGTCACATTTATATGGTGGTACAGTATCGAGTGCTACACGGGACTGTTTTCTTAATCCCGCTCCCGCTGGATTTCTGACCATTACCACCTGCTCCCGCAATGTGTGTGTCCATTCCCGCCCACACCTGCAAACATTCTGACCATTCACAACCGCCAAATAGAGTTCCATTGATTTTGTGTCTTCTCCCATCCTGCAGGGAAAACACGTTATTTTACTGTGTAGTATTAATGAAGGGATGCATAACTGTCGGAATAACGTAGCGAAATTACATTCTATTACATTAACACAATAATGCAATAGCACAATAACAATAATAATAATAAATAATAATAACAACAATAATAATTATAATATCATAATTATAATAATGTAAAATAATATTATATATTTTATATATAACATTATATTATGTAATTGATAAAATAGTTTATAGAAATTTATATAATTAATAAATAATAAATAATAATGAATGATATAAATAATAATAAATACATAATAATACAATAGTGCAATAATTAGTTATTCTAGTGCAATAAGTACATCTATTCTAGGGCAAAATTATACTGTATTTAATTTATTTATTATTTCAGAACATGTGTTGTTGGCTGTGGTTGTTTTTTTTGCTGAGTTTGTGTTATTTTGTTTTGTTTCCCTGGGTCTTTTAATGCACTAATCAGCACTGTATTCTGTGCAATGACAATAAAGACTTTCTATTCTATTCTAGTCTAGTCTCTACAACAACGAGCAACCCATTTCTCTGTAGTATCTTGTATAATATGTGCAGGAAGAAGTGCTTTATCTTTGAAGGAGAGCTTACTTTGACTGAGGAGAACAGAGCAGGTATGTCGCCTCACGCCAGAGGTGCCAGATTTGTGCCCATTGAAGAGCAATACTTTTGCACATTTGTGCAACTAACAAAGTCCAGTTGGTTTCTAGCTTTATCAGTTACAACTGGGAAATTTCTCCAAATGTCAGACTTGCCTTGCCTTGCTTTTCTTTTGTATTGTAATGACCTGCTTCTTCTTTTCAACTTCACTTGTTGACTCTATCCTTCTGGTAAGAGCTAGCTAAATCGTGGGACCTGCAGTTTAGTTCTGGCCGCCCGCTTCCATCCGCAGCAAAGTTAAAATTATCCACTCCTGAGAGATTTGTGTTGGGTCCCACAGATCAAATGGGACCCCAATCCAAATTCAGTCATCTAGTACAGTATTTTTAATTGAGTCACAAGACTAAACAGTACCATCTAGTGGCCTTAGTTGAAACGCAGTGTATTCGTCTGACAAAATTACGTTGTGTATAAATTACACTGGAATATAAGTCGCAGGAGCAGCCAGATTAATTTAAAAAAGCAGTGATTTATAGTCCAGGAAATATGTATAGACGTGTGTGTGTGTGTGTGTGTGTGTGTGCATGTGTGTTTATGGGGAGGTTTTCCTGGCAGGTATTGGACAGAAGGCAAGCATACATCCTGGACAGGTAACCAAACCATCACATGCCTCCACATCATACACACAAGTTCTACCTATAGACAATTTAGAAATCCCAATTTAGCTAACATGTCCTAGAACTGTGGAAAAAACCTAAGGACAGTCAAACACAACAAAGAAAGGCCAGAAACAAAACCAGGACCTTCTTACTGTGAGGTAACATTGCAAGCCACTAAGCTACCATATCATCCTTCTTTCTTTTAAAATTCTTAATTGTTTTGCCCCCAACTGAACATTATGTTACATAACCTCTTTTTGCATCTTTCAATGAAGTCAAAGGATTAAAAAAAAACACTCAGATATATAATTAATATATATTCTGGGATTATTTCATTTTAGAGGCCGATTGGCTCATTGTGATAACATCTGGAAGAGGTAAAAAGCAGAGCCAAAATGAAATATTCCTTTGAAGTCAGTGAAAAGGACAGTGGAGGAGAGTGCGGTGTGTGTGTGTACATGTGTGTGTGTGTGTGTGTGTGTGTGTGTGTGTGTGTGTGTGTGTGTGTGTGTGTGTGTGTGTAAATGGGTTTATAGCCATCTATTAAGTGCTGCTGGGTGATGCCTTGCGATGGATGAGATAAGGTGTGTGTGTGTGTGTGTGATACATATTCACAGCCTCCATGGCTCGCATGTTGAATTAGGTCAATGTTCAACTCGAATGCTGCTCTACTGAAATATTCCTCTTTAGGATGTTGCTCTTTTGTGCTAGTATGAGCACATCCATTTGTTGCCAATGAACCTAAGGAACAGGGCTGCAGACTAACTTTTTTCACCACCATCCCGAAACAATCCCAAAAATAATTTGAACTATCCCAAAGTCCATGTAAACCGTCTCAAATTCTAAATCTTCCTTTTTACTTTGTTATTGTCATGTATCACACTTGTCCTTAACCATATTTGTCCTTCTTGATCTGACTGCAGCCTTTGATACCATCTCACTTAACATCCTCCTAGAGAGATTAGCTTCCATTGGAATAACTGCCCCCCCCCCCCCCCGTAGTTTAAATCATATCATATCTGTATGGCCGCACTCAGTTTGTCCAACTCAAAAAATTGAGATCACAGTCCTTTCCTGTTACTACTGGTGTTGCCCAGGGCTCTGTATTGGGACCCCTCCTATTTATTATTTACCCATTACCTCTTGGACACATTTTTGGGAAATTTGGCATTCAATTTCACTGCTACGCGGATGACACCCAGCTTTATCTATCCACCAAGCCTACCTCCACATTTCCGCCCACTTCCCTTTCTAACTGCTTACTAGAAATTAAATCCTGGTTTTCGTACCACTTCCTCAAACTTAATAGTGCTAAAACTGAGGTTCTCAGAGTAGGTTCAAAATCTACTTTGGCTAAAACTGATAGTTTTTCTCTGATTATTGACAATTCTATAGTTCCTCCATCGCCTCAGATTAAGAGTCTGTGTGTCATCTTGGACAGTACATTATCTTTTGAAGCTCACATCAACAATGTATGCATACTTCCACCTCCACAATATTAATTGTCTGCGCCCGTCACTTACACCTAACAGCATCACCATACTCATTCACACCCTGGTTACATCCCGTATTGACTACTGCAATTCTATCCTCTTTGGTCTTCCCCTCAAGCGTCTTCATAAAATTCAATTGGTACATCCAAAGGAGTTGAATCAAGTGCAACTGGACTTGGTATATATCCGTGAAGACGTTTCGCCTCTCATCCAAGAGGCTTCCTCAGTTCGTGCCTTTCTGACTAGACCAAGCTAGTCTGACTGGCTGGTGATGAGACTCAGTATTTATCCTCTAGGAGCCGTTGTCAGAGCTATTGATATGCGTTGCTCTTTTGTGTACCGATGTTATGGCCGCGCCTGTCGTTATCGGAGCTATTGATATGCAAGGCTATTGATTGGTACAGAAATTGGTACAGAATTCAGCTGCCCGTATCATTACCAGAACTCCTTCCATAAATCATATCACTCCTGTTCTTCAGCAACTCCATTGGCTCCCTTTTAAACACCGTATTGACTTCAAGATCCTGCTTCTCCCTTTTAATAACCTAGCTCTTCGTATCTTTCCAAACTCCTTCATATCCACATGCCCTCCTGCACTCTCAGATTGTCTTCTGCTCTCCAACTCACTACACCATCGGCCTGCTTGACTACCATGGGCACTAGAGCCTTCAGTCATTATGCCCCCCCCCCACCTATGGAACTCTCTCCCACAAGGCATTCACAACAATGACTGTCTTTCTACCTTCAAATCCCATCTCAAAACGCACCTTTTCAAACTGGCCTATTCAGTCTGATCCACGCTTCATTGAGTTTTGTGCAGATGATGATTTCATACTCATCGGTTGTATTAACCTTTTATTGTATACCCTGTTTTGTTTTGACTTTATGCTGTCTGATACAGCACTGCTTGTTTTTTAACTGTGTTCTGTAAGGTGTCCTTGAGTGCTCTGAAAGGCGCCCACAAATAAAATGTATTATTGTTAATATTATCTATACTGATTATTCCATCCATCCATTATCTGAACCGCTTATCCTGCTCTCAGGGTCGTGGGGATGCTGGAGCCTATTCTAGCAGTCATTGGGCGGCAGGCGAGGAGACACCCTGGACAGGCCGCCAGGCCATCATAGGGCCCACACACACACACATACACAAACATTCACACCTAGGGACAATTTAGTATGGCCGATTCACCTGACCTACATGTCTTTGGACTGTGGGAGGAAACCGGACCACCCGGAGGAAACCCACACAGACACGGGGAGAACATGCAAACTCCACACAGAGGATGACCCGGAATGACCTCCAAGGTTGGACTACCCCGGGGCTCGACTGTGAGGCGACCGCGCTAACCACTGCGCCACCGTGTCGCCATAATGATTATTAGATAAAAACACACTATTCAATTGATTACGAAATTAATGATTGTATTTTTATCTAAAAAATTGCTTTGATTGAAAAAAAAATCCTGACAATAGTTGTGTATAATAAGCTGCTTAGAATTAGTGTTAGGAAGTTAAACAGGTTAATATTCCCTCTCTAATATCTATTAGCTTGCTGTGAAAACATCAACTAATTTCTCCTTTAAACAGGTTTATTCAGATTTTCTCACTGAAAACCAAATTTTACAAGAACATTTGAACACATCGTGACAAGGTAATAATTTACCTTCATTGATTTTTACTGAACAGAGCTTGAACGCATCATAACGCTTTGCTAAAAATACACGCCTAGTCTATTTTTGACGGAAGATGTGTGCACAGAGCAGATCGAGCCAGGCAGAAAGTCAGACACAGGGACGGCATATAGCATCCGGTCAAATGAGAAGACATGGGCGTCCAGGTAGCGTAGCGGTCTACTCCATTGCCTACCAACACAGGGATCGCCGGTTCGAATCCCCGTGTTACCTCTGGCTTGGTTGGGCGTCCCTACAGACACAATTGGCCGCATCTGCGGGTGGGAAGCCAGATGTGGGTATGTGTCCTGGTCGCTGCACTAGCGCATCCTCTAGTCGGTTGGGGTGCCTGTTTGGGGGGGAGGGGGGAATAGCGTGATCCTCCCATGCGCTACGTCCCCCTGGTGAAACTCCTCACTGTCAGGTGAAAAGAAGTGGCTGGTGACTCCACATGTATCGGATGAGGCATGTGGTAGTCTGCAGCCCTCCCCGGATCGGTAGAGGAGGTGGAGCAGCAACCAGGACGGCTCGGAAGAGTGGGGTAATTGGCCAAGTACAATTGGGGAGGAAAAGGTGGTGGTGGTGGGGGGGGGGATTGAAAAAAAAAAAGAGCGAGAGAGAAGACGTGCCTCGTTGTATGCAGTGCTCAGTTCAGTTTGTTATTTGCTAAGTGATCGTTTTAAATAAATAAATAAAAAATACATAAAATCCCTTCGTCCCGGAGGAGTCCCAGGGAAGATTTCTGTTCGTCTCAAACACACACTGTTGGTCTTGAGTCTTGCTAAGGAGCGATAATACAAAGGGGCATGTGCGCGTGCGTCTACATAAAACTTACTGCCCACGAGGTTAGCCAGAGAGGAGTCAAGGTCATTGGCTAGCAGCTTGCCCCCGGGATGGATGGCCATGGGGGGAGGAGGGGGTGCAGTGTGTGTGGGAATTGTAGGCTTCAATAGGTCTCCCAGGGCATCAAAACCTGAACACACAGAGCAGAGAGGTTAGCGAATCACACACATATTACGCACACAAATGCTCCTATCACTCAGACAAGAGTCTCTCTCACACACACACACACACACACACACACACACACACACACACTTCATACTTGTCATACCTCACTATGCTTGACACACACATGCAATACCTCATATCAAACAAAAACAGACAGACAGATAATTTCAAGGACAGACAAGTGCACATGAACACACACAAACACACACACACACACACACACACACAAAATCGTTAAGTGCACATGCTATTCATATTGTGCGGGTCCAGACACTGAACACCCAGACAAACAGGACGTATTGAATGTACAGACAGGCAGTCATGAGGGCTCTGCAGGAAGAAAAAGAAATGAGATTTCACACGAGGTAGTGCTAACCGCAACAGGGGGAGGAGGGAAAGCCAGAAAATGAGAGGTCCTATTTCAACTAGTTATTGGCAAGAAGCCTTTTGTACCTCACCTCCAGCACCACCTTCAGACTTGTGTCCTCATCTACATCACCACTTTTCCGAAAGCAAAAAAAAAAAAACCTTTAAAGGGGTTTAACCGCAGTTTTAAATTCAGATTGGTTTTGTGTTGTCTGGCTATAAGTGCGGTTCTCGAACCATGGCTAATGCTGACTGATACATTACTCTGCCGCGCCGGTCCTCCAACGTAATTGGGTTTTGTGAATGGCTTTGTTTTCTCTACATCTCATTTGTAGAGGTTTCACTTGGTTATCTATATTTCATTCTTGAGCACTGCTCAGTGCACCTGCTTCACGTTTAACCCTTTCATAACTTGCTGGTGATGTGTACTACATGCATAGCGTTAATCGAATCCTCATTATTAGGGGTGCTGCACAAAAGCAGGCCTCACGCCTCACCTCTCTATTAATCCTGCGCTCCTGCAGCCGTTCTAATGTTTACTCCGAACGAGAGAGAGATAACGGCTCTAATTCAATACACCCCAGAGGGACCCTATCTACAATCTATTTATTTCTGCTTGTGAAGAGCGATAAAAGTGCCCAGGAACCTTCAATATATTGTAGCTTGTTGTGCCATTTCTTCATGGGTGATTTATGTGTTTGCAGCTGTTGTGTACCAATTCCGAGTCATCAAGGAGATTAGTTATGAATGCATACAAGCCAGTGTGTGTTACAGACAGAGAGAGAGGAGAGAGAGCAAGAGAGAGTGAGAGAGAGAGAGAGAGAGAGAGAGAGAGAGAGAGAGAGAGAGAGAGAGAGAGAAAGAGAGAGATGGGGGGGGGGCAAGCAAGAGAGCAGGAGAGAGTGCGAGGAGAGTGAGAGAGGAGAGCGAGAGAGAGGGAGAGAAGGAAGAGCGAGGAGAGAGCAAGAGTGAGAGAGAGAGAACAAGCAAGAGAGAGAGCCAGGGCCAGAGAGAGAGAGCGAGAGCGAGAGAACGAGCGTGCAAAAGACTGTATAAAACTGATTGGTCTTGTCTCTGGGCAGTGACTGCAAATGACAGAGTAATTTCCCATGTTAATAAACATGAATGTCTTCATGCATGCGTGTGTGCATGTGTGTGTGTGTGCATGCATGTGTGTGTTTGTGAGAGACAGAGTAAGTGAGTTTACCGATAATTGTCTGTGTTAACAGCTTCCCGCTGTCAGCACTCATCTAGCTAATGGCAAGATATTACTCTGGTGGTGGAACCCTGGAGGAGTGTTGTGCTGGTGGGGTGTGTGGGGTGTGGTTTAGCCTCGACTGAAAGCGGTTCGGGGGGGGGGGGCAGCGGTTCAGGGGGGAGCAGACGCAATAGGGAGGTTGATTAGCGAACAGCTTCAGGTGTGCCTAACTGACACTCTATGCTTTATACACCGGTGACTGACACATGCGGCACACAGACAGGTGGGGAAAAGGGAGCGACGCAGGAAGAGAACGAGTGTGCGGCTCCAGAACCACGTATCGGCCCATACAGAGTGTGACCACAGAGAACGAGACAACAAATAAATACCATGTTTCCACCTAACTGTCATCACCTCCATCCAAACCCCTCCCGTGACAACAGTCGGTCACAAGTGTGCAAATGTGCAGGCACACGCACATGCCTGCCTCTGTGTGTGTGTGTGTGTGTGTGTGTGTGTCTCTGGCTGAAAAGGGTGAGGGAGAGGAGGAAAAAAGGAGGAATGAGATGAAGGCAGGAAGACTGCAATGCAAAAGAGTGGCGGAGTAGAACAACAATCCATCTGTTAGACACTTGCAATCCAAACCCTAACCCTGAGGGTGTTACCTTCACTAGCTTTGTGAAAATAATCTGTTAAAAGGCTTGTATTATAGGCGTCCAGGTATCGTAGCAGTCTATTCCGTTGCCTACCGACACGGGGATCGCCGGTTCAAATCCCCGTGTTACCTCCGGCTTGGTCGGGCATCCCTAGACACAATTGGCCGTGTCTGCGGGTGGGAAGCCGGATGTGGATGTGTCCTGGTCGCTGCACTGGCACCTCCTCTGGTCGGTCGGGCGGCCTGTTCAGGGGAGAGGGGGAACTGGGGGGGGGAATAACGTGATCCTCCCACGCACTACGTCCCCCTGGTGAAACTCCTCACTGTCAGGTGAAAAGAAGCGGCTAGCGACTCCACATGTATTGGAGGAGGCATGTGGTAGTCTGCAGCCCTCCCCGGATCGGCAGAGGGGCTGAAGCAGCGACCGGGGCAGCTTGGAAGAGTGGGGTAATTAGCCAGATACAATTGGGGATAAATAGGGGAACCCCCCCCCCCCAAAAAAAACCCTTATATTATAATTTGATAATAACTCAATTATTTAGAATTGTGTAAACAGCATTTAGGAAAGAAAAAAAAACCTCTTCATCTTGAAGATGAGATGAGCGTAGACGCAAAAGGTGGTGCTGACAGTGTTAGTGCTAAGTTCCATCCATCCATCCATTATGGATGCTGGATCCTATCCCAGCAGTCACTGGGCGGCAGGCGGGAGACACCCTGGACAGGCTGCCAGTCCATCACAACACTAACACACACACACACACACACACCTAGAGACGATGTAGTACGGCCGATTCACCAGACCTACATGTCTTTGGACTGTAAGAGGAAACCGGAGCACCCAGAAGAAACCCACGCAGACACGGGGAGAACATGCAAACTCCACACAGAGGACGACCCGGGACGACCGTCAGACAACCCCGGGGTTCGAACCCAGGACCTTCTTGCTGTGAGGCAACCGCACTAACCACCGCACCACTGTGCCACCCTAGCATTAAGTTCTACTTGAATATTGTAAAGTCCATGTTTTGTTAATGGATAATTCAGCAATTCAACGAGGCAACTTACTGACCGCTGCCATGTTATGTGCGCTGTTAAACCCATTTTCACTGAACAACGATGACAACTACCCATTACAATGTCCCTGCTCTTTCATCGCTGGTTGACAAATAAAGCACGATGCGCGACACACAAACGGATTTAGATGAAAAGACAGGGACCTCGCACAAACCTCACAAAACAAGTGGGGGGGGGGGAATTAAAGAATAAAAAAAGGATAAAAGGGAAGGGAAAGCAGTTGGGAGACCAGCAGGGCAGGCACCCCCCCCGGCAGGAACAAAACAAGACAGACAGGAGAGGAACAATGAACGATGCAGAGGGAAAGAAAGGAGGGAGGAATAATATTTAGTTAGGAAGCCTCGTGTAAGTCTGACAGCGGTGCTGACACAGGAGAATCAGAAAACACCCGTTTCCTGCAAACCCAGCACAGAGAGAGCGAGATGGAGCAAGAGAGAACAGTGTTTCCTGCTAACCTAGCAAATGGGGTGGGCTGTATACAGAGGCAAAGAAAGGAGGACAGGTAGGGGACCAGATGGAAAGAAGAGAGGAACCGAGTGAAAAAGATAAGACAGAGGGAGAGAAATGGATGCGGAAGACAGGATTTTACTATTTCTCCATTCTGTTGACCTGAATGATTTCTACGGTGATGCTGATATCTTCATCACAGTTGTGAACTTTGGGAGTCTGGGACTTGTTTCAGCTCGCCAATAAAAGCCAATTAATTTTACTGTTGTGACAAGTTAGAAAGCGAGACAGCAGGAGATGCAGAGAGGTAGAGAGAACTGAGAAAGAGATAGAGGCCAACACCAGATGACACACACCACCACAAAATATGAATAAATGATAACGCGAAAGGCCATGCAAGTGAGGAAGGGGGAGGAGACGGCCAGGATAGCAGGGACGACGTCCCACCGAGGTCCATTTAACGTGAGGAGGAGAGGAGTGGATCCCGTTATTTGCATTGGGTCAGGCATTTCTGCAGTCAACCAAGTTTAGACTGAGAGACAGGGGAGCCAGCGTATCGGAGTGAGCGAGTTTTACTTCTAAACACCCTGATAAAAACTAAAAAGAAGAGAAGAGACACTTTACTTTGTCATTGTATTCTTACAATGAATTTGTCTTCTGCATTTAACCCTTTCCTATTATATAGGAGTAGTGAAGGGGACCAACTCCAGTTCTTTCCATTGCCTTGCTCAGGGGCACAGGCAGGAGTATTAATCCTAACATGCATGCCTTTTTGATGGTGGGAGGAAACCGGAGCACCCGGAGGAAACCCACGTAGACCCGAGGAGAACGTGCAAGCTCCACACAGAAAGGACCTGGGACGGCCTGGGGTTCGAACCCAGGACCTTCTTGCTGTGAGGCGACAGTGCTAACCACTGGGCCACCGTGCTGCCCAACCATCTGTTGACGCAATAATACTGTAGCGAATTCAGGGCCAGCCGGGAAGCGAACCTGGGTCGCCTGCACCACAGGCGACTGCGCTAACCAGTCAACTAAATGGTCCAACCCATTAGCCAAGGGCTCGCGAGTCTAGTCATCCATGGTCACTATGCAAAGGGTTTAAGAATGGCGCAAGAGAAGAGAAGAAGTAGAAGGAAGAAGAAGAGGTGGAGAAGGAGCAGACAGAGACATTGTTGCATCATGAGGTGTGATGAGGTAGAAAACGAAGGAGACCGGGAGATGAAAACACAGGCGTGGAGGGCTGGGAGGGAAGGGGTGTGTGATGGTGGGAACAGTACACAAACAAAACGGATGAGTGGGGTAACAGGCAGATGGAGGAAGAAAGGGATGACAGGCGAGGCGCAGATGCACACAAACACGGGAATATGTAGACATGCACACACGCAAACATGCACAAATGAACTCTGCAGATGCATGAGGACATCCATACACAGACACAGCTGCACACACACAGTAGCATACAGCTAGCAACACACATGGGGAGACGGTCACAGACAGACTTGCGCACGTATGCAGTCACGCGCACACATGCAAATCCCCAGATACATACAAATGCAAGAATATGGACACACATATGCACATATACTGGCAAAGGCATGCGCGCGCACACACACACACACACACACACACACACACACACACACACACAAACAAACACAGAAAAGACCCACTCACATACAGATGACAACAGACACATTTGTATGAGGCGGTGCCAATTGCCCAGATGGTGTAGTGGTAGCCTTAGCTTCATCACTTGCTCTATTTATAGAAAGCAGTTAGTCTGCACAAAGCTCCAGACCACAGACCAGGCTGCACACCGGGGTGTTGAGTCTACAACTGTTACAACTGAGCACAGCAAAGGAGTCTGGCAGGGTTAAACAAGGTTAATGACACTCCAGGTTAAGCAGGTCCAAAACAAGAAGTGCCGTTCGGACTCATTAAGTGTTCCTCTTCATACATACTGAACATCACAATGTTACAGTACACAATAGCTGCAACACTACTGCTTTTACCAGAGAAAGGTGGGCTAATGTTAACCCGAAAACTGCTGTTATTGTTCAACTTACTGACACATGGCGGGACTGGTGATTGCGTTAGCGTTTGACCACTTCATATGTTAGGCTAAATCCCAGGGATTTACTCCAAATGAAACGGCAAAATGGTCTCTAGTATCGTTGTGTCAGCATCTTCTACACAACCAGACAATTGAACTCAAGTTTGAGCTTTTGACGTCATCGTATGGTTAAGTTCTTCATTCAAGCTTCTTCATTCAAGCTCACCGCTACTCGCCCTATCCTTCCCTATTTGGCTGCTGTGGTGAAGACGGAAAATGTTATGCCCCATATAATTTTTACAGGGGAGGTTCTCCTCCACAACACCTATTAAAATGAGCAACTACCATAGTGTTCATGATTTCTGTATTCATTTTTTAAATACTGTCTTAAACATGTCAGCAATAGAAAGTATAGTGTCAAAAAGGAGTCTAGATGTCTATCTATTACCCATTTCCCCTCGGGGATGAATAAAGTATTCTGATTCTGATATCTGCAGGGAAATAACTTTAACTAGACAAATTTGCATTTCGTTTAGAAAACACGTGTTACTCCTGCATCTACAGTAGTTGCTTCAGGCGACTGATGTGTACATTAATCTAAGCTCAAAATCAATGCTAATTGAATAATGCGTTCAAGATATAGGGTGGTGTTTTATTAATGGCCAAAAGGTGGAGCTGTTGGTGCCACGATTCAATATGTCACGCAAACGATCATGAAGAAGCTGTGCACCAAGTCTTATCTTATTAAATACCAGAGAAATGTAGAAATACCATGTTATGTTGTTGCTGAAGTGTCCCCTGTTCGTAGAATTGTATCAGATGCGACACATTTGTGCACTGTGTCTGTATGTAGAACATTTAAAAAAAGTGGTTTCAATCCAGTTTTGCACTGAAGACTTGTGGCCCACTAAGTGCATCAGGCCACGCCTCTAAAACTGAGATACCCAATTACAGACAAACGGTAAGCGATACCAAAAAACAAAAAAAACCAACTCATAAGTTTTGTTCGGGATCATCTAAATATGGTACGTACTAAATGTGGTGAAGATTCGATGAAACACGTGTCAAAAGAGGCGGAATGTATTTACCGAAAAATCCAAAATGGGGGAACATTTCTAACGGCGCAAACTGACGTGGCCTACCAGTCGAGTCAGCTTTGTCCATGGAGCACGCTGTGCAAAGTTGTTTCTTTTACTCCAAACGGCTCATGAGTTATTAGCCAAAACGTTAAATGCTAAACAACCCACTACATGGTGGCGCTATTGATGACATGCTTTAATACGTTCAGCACATCGTCATGGGGCACCTCTGTACCAGGTATGACTACTTTAGCATGTAAACTATTTGAAATATTAATGAATATATGCGCTCTCCCATAGATGCCTGTTCAAAAAATGATTACAGTAAAATATTCATCTCAATAGCTGTAACAGATTGCAAAAAAGGGGGGCGTCCGGGTAGCATAGCGGTCTATTTCGCTGCCTACCAACACGGGGATCGGCAGCTCGAATCCCCGTGTTACCTCTGGCTTGGTTGGACGTCCCTGCAGACATACTTGGCCGTATTTGCGGGTGGGAAGCCAGATGTGGGTATGTGTCCTGGTCGCTGCACTAGCGCCTCCTCTGGTCGGTCGGGGCGCCTGTTTGGGGGAGGACAACTGGGGGGGAATAGTGTGATCCTCCCACTTGCTACGTCCCCCTGGCAAAACTCCTCACTGTCAGGCGGAAAGAAGCAGCTGGCGACTCCACATGTATCAGAGGAGGCATGTGGTAGTCTGCAGCCCACCCCCCCCCCACAGATCGGTTGAGGGGGTGGAGCAGCGACTGGGACAGCTCGGAAAATAGGGTAACTAGCCACCATGACACACGTATGCTTTACATGTTAAAACCGTAATGATGTGTCTATCTGCAAAAATGTGCAAGTCAGTAGGTTCCAAAAAACGTACGGAATAAAAAGGAAAATAAAATAATAAACAGCTAAAATAACTAAGTGTGATTACTGCTTTTGCTGCAGCAATCACACAATAAAAATGAGAATGATGGTTTTTCAAGTTTCAGATTTGCAGTTAAGAGATTGTTATCAGAATTATTAGTGATTTTTGTGTGTTCTAAATTTTTTTCTGTTGTTGTTTTGTCTTATTTTCTTTTTTGGGGGGGCAATTATCTTGGGCTTATAAACAAACGCAGGTCTCATAATGATTTGTAATGAGAAACAACAGTAGGGTCATGACACACTGTGAGAAAGTGACAAGGCTTTTCACTGGAACTGTCTGCTGAGAAAAAAACCCCCAAATGTTTAAATCAAAACGGAACACACATTTAATTAAAATCTAATTAAAAGGCTTCAAAAGTTTGTGCCCTTTCCAGAGCTGACGCAGTCCAAACCTCATCCTGAGGCTGACTGTTTCCCTCCCTGCCATCTTTATGTATGATCACAATAAGCTTCGGTTGACATTTGCAAGAAATCGCTAACATCTGCTGCACTTTCAGCGGATACGAGCGAACCATAACTCAGCCGTGCCTTCGTTTTATATACTTGTCAGAAGTGTCCTGGGACCCAGTAAGGTTGTAAGGCACAAGGTTTGATGATGTCAGTCGACGAGAGGTTAAGAGCAAGTGAGCTTAATAGAAGAGTTCAGAACCCAAACTGCCGGCTGGCGACACTTAAGAGCCATCAGTCTTGAAATTTTATTGCAGCGGACAGTAAACCGAGACAGAGGAAGCTCAAGTAACTGAAGACAGGATTCATACACATATTTAGCTTTGAGATTATTTTTTTGCCTCAGATCGTGATCTACGTATCGAGAGTAAAAAAAAAAAAATGTTGGTTGGAGTCCAGTAATAGTTGGGCAGCATGACTTTGACAAGGTCGTACCAGTTTATGACTGAAAATTACTCTTATAGGGGCAGTTCATCCCAAGATCAAAAATTCAGGTTTTTCCTCTTACCTGTAGTGCTATTTATCAATCTAGATCGTTTTGGTGCGAGATGCCGAGTTTTGGAGATATCGGCCATAGAGATGTCTGCCTTCTCTTGAATACGATGCAGCTGGATGGCATTCATCTTGTGTTGCTCAAAGTGCCGAAAAATACATTTGGAAAAACTCCACAATGTCTCTTTCCAGAAATTACGACCCAGTTACTCAAGATAATCCACACACCTTGTTGTCAGCAGTTTTATGTAGGTGTAGTTCGGTCTGAGAAAATAGTTCCTACATTAAACTGCTCACAAGAAGGTCAAGTCAATTTTATTTGTACAGCCCACCATCACAAATTACAAATTTGCCTCAAGGGGCTTTACAGCAACACAACATCCTGTCCTTAGACCCTCGTATCGGATAAGGAACGACTCCCTAAAAAAAAAAAAAAAAAACCTTTTAACAGGGAAAAAAAGTAGCAAGAAACCTCAGGGAGAGCAACAGAGAAGGGATTTCTGTGTGGATTATCTTGAGTAACCGGTAATGATTTCTGGAAAGAGACATTGCTGTTGAGTTGCTGTTGACACTTCAACACCATTTTTTCCCCTTTTTTTGCACAATCCCAAACTTTTCTAAAACCAGACATGGAACTGAGCCGGGAATCCTGGCGTTTATGTTGAAAAAAAAAAAAAAACTAGTGAAAAAGCTAGTTTAGAGGACTTTTTCAAGTTTTGCAGAGCTGTGTATGGACCCTGTTTGGTAGGAGTTACTTGGAGAAACGTGTATATAGGTCATTAAGTTTGGGGTCAAGTCGCTTTAAGTTGAACCACTTCAAAAGGCATCCAGAAAGATCATGTAAATAGTCAGTGACAGCTGCCTCCAGTTTTTGAGATTTCCTGAATGAAAATCTAACTGGCGATGAAGGAGAACAAGACAGCTTGGAATGTCGAAACCAGAAACAGTCAGAAGCTTCTACTACAGGTTAGCAGTGCTGGTAGACAATAAGAGCAACGCCGTGAGTGAAGCCAGAGAGGGTTTAGGTTAAATTTAGTTGTCTGATCAACCAGGCAGACAGTGTTTTACCAGCTGCAGGTTGTGGGCCGTTGTTATTGGGGGCGGCTTTAGTCCCGAACACTGCATCAAAATCTACTGTCATGGCTGGGGAAGTCTGCTGCAGAGGCTGGCTCTCCATTCCTGAGGGATACAGTTAAGTATGACTGGTGAAAAGGCCTACTTGGACCGCATTCTTTTTTCAAGAAAATGGCTGATATTTAACTCTTACCACAGAACATTAGAGACCGGTGATGTCAATAACCGATTCGCATTGGATTAAGAGAATTCTGAAATCTGAACATCATATCTTCTAAAATTATTCTGCAGCCTGGCCAGAATTATAAAGGCAGCCACTTCACTACTCGATTCTCTCATGGCTGCTTTGAGCTAGCTAGTAGATGCCTGCCATAGCTGGTGTGCAGCAATCATTAGGATTTAGAGACATGCTAGTAGGTGATTGTTGATGGGTGAGATGATTGAAAGGTTCCGCTGCACCCAGCGTCTCCATATCAGTGAATTAAGAAACACGTTGACTGTGGTTAAACACTATTTGGCAAAGTTCCAGTTGCTGAAGACAAATGGACTTTTAGGTAACAGGTTTGTTGGAGTTTTCATCCTTCATAGTAACTGTAGACACCAAATATCTAGTGTGTTTGCAAATCACTACACATGTAGTGTCTCTGCATGGAACACAGGCTAAAGGCACACTGTGTCTATTTCTGAGGAGAAAAACTGAAGGCAAACGAATGGATGGATTTACAATAGCAATTAAAAAAGCAACATATGTACGGTGGATGGGTCAATTTTCTATCTCAACATTCTTGCAATAAAAATATTGGGACCGCTTGCTCAGAGAAAATAGATTTGCGAGTGTGTGTGTGTGTGTGTGTGTGTGTGTGTGTGTGTGTGTGTGTGTGTGTGTGTGCGGCTGCTTGTATCTGTACCTCCCCAGGCACTGTTGGCGGTGGATATAGAGGGGGTGCTCTGCACGGCAGGGATGAAGGCCGGCTGCAGATCAAACAGGTCACTGTTCAGATTGGGCATACTGAAAAAGAAAGAGAAATGGAAATATATATGTATATATGTATGTATGCACATATATATATAGAGAGAGAGAGAGAGAGAGAGAGAGAGAGAGAGAGAGAGAGAGAGAGAGCAAGATATATATAGAGAGAGAGCGAGAGAGAGAGAAAGAGCGAGAGGAGAGAACGAGGAGAGACAGCAAGGAGAGATAAAGAGAAGAGAGCGAGAGAGAGGAGAGAGAGCGAGAAGAGAAAGAAAGGAGAGTGAGAGAGAGAGGAGAGACAGCGAGAGAGACAGAGAGGAGAGAGCAAGGAGAGAGAGCGAGAGAAAGAGAGAGGAGAGCAAGAGAGAGAGAGGAGAGGGAGAGAGCGAAAGAGAGGAGAGAGAGCGAGAGCGAGCGATGATAGATGAAGGACATGGAGACTAGTCATATTAGCCAGTCAAGTTTAAACATCACTATGCTTAATGTTTATAGGCACAATGTAAGCCACCACTAAAAATCTTTTAAGTTGTCACAGATGAAGATCACTCCATCCCTTCTAAAAAGGCTGCAGAAGTATTAAAGAGGACAATACAGTTATGAGAGACAAATAGTCTATATGGACCAAACAATAAATATGTATATGTGTCTGTCTGTGTCTTTTTATGGTGTGTGTATTCGTGAATGTGTGCATTTTTGTATGGCGTGTATGTGTGTTTGTTTTTGTTTGTGTGTGTGTGTGTGTGTGTGTGTGTGTGTGTGTGTGTGTGTGTGTGTGTGTGTGTGTGTGTATGTAAGAGTGACTTTGGCTGTGATCAGGACAAATGATGATTGTGGTCTTAATCGTTGCTGACTACGCCACCAGAATCAGGATCAAGTGTAATCATGGACTTGCTGACGCTGATGCAGAGACACGACAGGCATGATGGAGCGGAACAGCACATGCTCACACATGTCTTACAGGGACGACATCACTTACAGTGAACATGGACGGGGGTGGTACATTATACAAAGAGGCCCCCCCCTTTTTTCCCGCCAATTGTATTTAGCCAATTAACCCACTCTTCCGAGCTGTCCCAGGACCTGGTGCTGCCCTGCTGATCCGGGGAGGGCTGCAGACTACCACATGCCTCCTCCAATACATGTGGAGTGGCCAGCCGCTTCTTTTCGCCTGACAGTGAGGAGCTTCACCAGGGGGACGTAGCACATGGGGGGATCATGCTATTCCCCCCAGCCCCCCCCCCCGAACAGGTGCCCCGGCCGACCAGGGGAGGCGCTAGTGCAGTGACCAGGACACATACCCACATCTGACTTCCTACCCGCAGACACAGCCAACTGTGTCTGTAGGGACGCCCGACCAAGCCGGAGGTAACACGGGGATTCGATCCGGTGATCTCCGTGTTGGTCGGCAACAGAATATACTGCTACACTACCCGGACGCTAAACAGTTTTATTTCTAAAAATACCACATGTACTTTTTTCTGGGGGGGGGGGGGGGGCACAAAACAAGCGAAGCGAACACTGAAAATAAAGTCATGTCCTGTACAGCGGGGTCTGCACCCGCCACACACTTCCAGCACTCGTGACAGGAAACCAGTACTGGATACCCGCTCACAGGCCACCGCTGTGGGCGGGTATCAATGTGCGTTATGGAATCTGTTAAACAACAGTGTGAAGACTGCAGTGTCGGATTGTGCATGTTTGTTTGCGTGTTTACACAAGACTACATGGGGAAAAGGGTGTGTGTATTTACACCCAACTCAGTGCATGTATCTAGTTATCTGTGTATGTATGTGTGTGTGTGTGTGTGTGTGTGTGTGTGTGTGTGTGTGTGTGTGTGTGTGTGTTTGTGTGTACCTGTTGGTGGACGGTGTGGAGGTGAAGAGCTCTGGGGTGTGTGCGATGTGGTTGTGGTTGTTGGCACTGCCTATTGATTGGCTGCTGGGGGAAGCAGAGGGAGGAGTCTGCATGCCAATCTCCTTCAGACGCTGGTCCTAAAACACACACACACACACACACACACACACACACACACACACACACACACACACACACACACACACACACACACACACACACACACAGAGACAAGAGTGTGAGTACAAAGGAAAAGAGAAAACTAAAGTACAACAGTCCTTTTCCACTTGAAGTAAATGAAGTTTAATGTCCACAGGGGAAACAAGAATATTGACCACAAGTATCACACACACACACACACACACACACACACACACACACACACACACACACACACACACACACACACACACACACACACACACACACACACACACACACACAGAGAGACAAGCATACGACAGAGACCCTCTCCCCACATACACCAATATGAACACGTTCACACTGTCACATGCATAACAGAAACATCTTCTGGATTCGATATCTTCATAAGTAAGAGACACAATGAAACCTGCTCGTTGTTAGAGACCCAGGATTAACATCTGGCACGCTGAGAGCCCCGGATTCCCTCTGAACCAGACTGCTTTCACAGATGAAGTGTTGTGTTTTAGAACTTTGGAAGCTGCCAGCATGAGCTATTTTTTTGACAGTTTGTTTTATTGACTCACAGGTACCAGCTGGGGGGTGTTTGCCACGCAAGTCAGATGACAGCCAGGGAGAGTCAATCATAGAAGAGTACTTGTTGTCAGCTAAATTTACTTTTCTTCAAGTACACGAGCTTGCTTGACACCATCTCTGCGGTCCTGGCGGTGTAAACCTCGAAGTGCTCCGTATGGGATCAGACAAACATCAAGGCTGAAGCAGAGTCTGCTGACAACTCAGTGGTACTCAAAGTATGGTGCTTCCTCTTTTTTGGGGGGATTTTTTCCAGGCAGCACGGTGGTGCAGTGGTTAGCACGGTTGCCTCACAGCAATAAGGTCTTGGGTTCGAGCCCCAGGGTAGTCTAACCTTGGGGGTCGTCCTGGGTCGTCCTCTGTTAGTACTCTGGTTTCCTCTCAGTCTGAAGACATGTAGGTCACGTGAATCGGCTGTACTAAATTGTCCCTAGGTGTGAATGTGTCGGCTCTCTGATGGACTGGCAGCCTGTCCAGGGTGTTTCCCTGCCTGCCGCCAAATGACTGCTGGGATAGGGTCCAGCATCCTGCGACCCCCGGTTGGGATAAGATGCTTGGATAATGGATGGATAGATGATGGATTTCCCCCCCCTTTTTTTCCCCAATTGTAGCCAGCCAACTACCACACTCTTCCGAGCCGTCCTGGTCTCTGCTCCACCCCCTCTGCCGATCCAGGGAGGGCTGCAGACTACCACATGCCTCCTCCGATACATGTGGAGTCACCAGCCCCTTCTTTTCACCTGACAGTGAGGAGTTTCACCAGGGGGACGTAGCACATGGGAGGATCACACTATTCCCCCCAGTCCCCCCCCCGAATAGGCGCCCTGACCAACCAGAGGAGGCGCCAGTGCAGCGACCAGGACACATACCCACATCCGACTTTCCACCCGCAGACAACGGCCAACTGTGTCTGTAGGGACACCCGACAAAGCTGGAGGTAACATGGGGATTCGAACTGGCGATCCGCGTGTTGGTAGGCAACGGAACAGACCGTTACGCCACCCTGACGCCCATGGTGTGTCTCTCTTGACAGCTACACAAACTTCAACAGAGTTCGGCCTTGGCTGAATCGTAGCTGAGCTCGGGTCAAAGGAGAAAGCACAGCGGTGTTCATACCTCATGCTCGCCGAGGCTGATCTCAGGCAAAAGAAACACCTCTTCCCCCATACACATACACAAATCATACATACTCTTAGGTAAAACCATTTACAGACCCCAGACTACAACTTTCCAATTGTAAAAGTGCATTCACTTTTAACAGATCAATTTTATTTTTTAATTTTGTCCTTAAAGTTATGGTCGAGGCTATCAGCGACGCCACATTAGTCCATAGCTGAAAATAAGTCGTCACTACAAATATTCCAAGTTGGTCTGGAAAATTGTCTAGCACGTAGATAAGGCTTTATGGTAAAAGGCCGGTCTATTAGAGAGAGTTTTTCAGACTGGAAGGGAATTCATTATTTCCCACATCCCAGACCTGTGTAGGGATTCTTAATAAACTGTGACTTCTGCTGTGCTGGTGTGAACCTGGTGTGAACCTGATATTCATTTGTATTCAGGCGGTGTAAGACCGAACTAATGGCAACTGCTGGTAGTGTTTAGGAGAAAGCCCCAGCTGGACAGTAGCTCTGAGTTTCACTGTTTTTTTGCTATGGTGTGTGTCTGTGTGTGTGTGTGTGTGTGTGTGTGTGTGTGTGTGTGTGTGTGTGTGTGTGTGTCCACGCACGTGGTGTGCATGCCTGTGTGTTTTTGCCAGGTCCATATGGACACCAGAGTGTGCAGACAGCTGGACTACAGAATTTGGATGACCCCTACAACCCTGAATCTCTCTGTCTTTCTCTCTCCCTCTTTAGTTCTCTTTCTGTCCTATGCTCACATTTTCCCTCCGTTTCTGTAGTTCATCCTCTGTTCTCCCATCTCTGCCTGTCTGTCTGTCTGTCTGTCTGTCTGTCTGTCTGTCTGTCTGTCTGTCTGTCTGTCTGTCTGTCTGTCTCTCACTTTTGCTCTCTGTGTTGTTTTCCTGTTCACCCTTTATCTTCCCTCTTCTCTCCCACTAAACCCAAAGGTAATCACTGGACCTTGGCACAAATGGGGTAACCAAGGGCACAGAGTAAACAGCCCACATGAACACTCACACATGCACTCCATCACTCTCACACTCTCACACACAAACACTCACACACATACAAAAATCACTGCCAACACAATCAAACACACACTATCTTTTCTGCCAGGATGAAATCATGCATGACTTGGACACACACACACACACACACACACACACACACACACACACACACACACACCCACACAGCTAAGCACAGAAAAAATGGTCAAAACCCATCAGACGAGGAACTGCATCCACTCTGCCGGGACGTGAACACACTTGGCATGCACAGGTGCACATGAAACCCTCATAGGCGCCTGCCCCCATGCACGCACGCACGCACGCACACACACACACACACACACACACACACACACACACACACACACACACACCTACATGCATGCACACACACACCTGCATGCATACACACACACCTACAGCACCTATTCAGCAGCTTCGTGCTACTTTCCCCACCTCAGTGCTCCGACTCAATTACAGTTTGCTGTGAGGCGCAGCTTCCAGGGCCAGGGCCAGAAATGTCAACACGTTTTACACTCGACTTTTCTGTTGCGCGGCTCACGGGCAACACCCTTGGCCTTTATCCTCAAGCAGAGGTGAACGCTGAGCCCCCCCCCCCCCCCCGGGCGGTCCGTCAGCAGGCCTCAGTGGCACATAGACGTTTTAAAGTAGACCACGGCGCAAAGTCAAAACTTGTTTTAATGGGTGATTTGTGCTGCACGTCTGAAGTGTTACAATATCAAGAATGAATGTTTTAGCTGATGAAAACTGAACTTGTGATTTCACAAAAAGAAATAAAAAGGCTGTAACAACTTGCCATAGAAAGGCTACTTGTGAAACCAGGACCGTCCTTGTCAACACAAATAACCGAAATAACGGGGCGTCCAGGTAGCGTGGTGGTCTATTCCATTGCCACCAACACGGAGCTCGCCGGTTCGAATCCCCGTATTACCTCCAGCTTGGTCAGGCGTCCCTACAGACACAATTGGCTGGGTCTGCAGGTGAGAAGCCGGGTGTGGGTATGTGTCCTGGTCGCTGCACTCACACCTCCTCTGGTCCGTCGTGGGGCCTGTTCAGGGGTGAGGGGGAATAGCATGATCCTCCCACGCGCTATGTCCCCCTGGTGAAACTCCTCACTGTCAGGTAAAGAGAAGCGGCTGGCGACTCCACATGTATCGGAGGAGGCATGTGGTAGCCTGCAGCCCTTCCCGGATTGGCAGAGGGGGTGGAGCAGTGACCGGCATGGAGTGGGATAATTGGCCGGATACAATTGGGGAGTTGTACATATCAAGTTACGTCCACAATTATGAGGATGGTCCGGACGGACAGACGCAACTTGATACTTTTCACCCATTTGCTGGTAGGTGCACATGAAAGTTTGTCGACAATCCTGCGCATGTGGTTGACATTTACCCATGGTAAATCTTGCAGGCATCGTGAGAAATATGCCATTGTCCATAACACACGCCAACAAACAGGAAACGGGTAAACTGCTGCAGTAGAAACTGGAAGTCAGCGGACTACAGTTATGCACAGAGCCAATTGTACTTAGCCAATTACTTCACTCTTCCGAGCCATCCCGGTCGCTGCTCCACCCCCTCTGCCAATCCGGGGAGGGCTGCAGACTACCACATGCCTCCTCCGACACATGTGGAGTCGCCAGCTGCTTCTTTTCACCTGACAGTGAGGAGTTTCGGCAGGGGGACATAGTGCATGGAAGGATCACACTATTCTCCTCAGTCCCCCCCCCCCCCCCGAACAGGCACCCTGACCAACCAGAGGAGGCGCTAGTGTAGCGACCAGGACACATACCAACATCCGGCTTCCCACCCAGAGACATGGCCAATTGTGTCTGTAGGGACGGTAACATTGTGATTCGAACCGGCGATCCCTGTATTGGTAGGCAACGGCATAGACCGCTACGCTACCCAGATGTCCCGGGACTTCCAACATTTGGCTTCTAAACTCACTAATCTCGCGGTGTTTGGGTGCTGTTATAATGCACTCAATTATTAAATCTCCCACCCTTTACAGCTTGCAGTGTGTCTCATTTCTTCTCCACCAGTGTGAGGTTTGTCATTTGCTTTGCAGGTTGATATACATCTGTATCAACGTTACGCTATCAAACATACCCATAACCTCTCTGTTCTCAAAGCTTTTCATTCTGGACTAGGCCTTCCTCAAAATCATCAAAAACAGTGGTGTTAAAAAGTAATGGGTGAACAATTATTCATTATTTTCATAGTTTATTGATCCCTGTCTTGAAATTCTTTTCATGTCACCCTCTTTGGTCTGAACCTGCTCCTTTCGTTCAAATCTATTACTCTTCTCTCTCCAAACCTGAGTAAAACAGTTTTCATTTCATCTCCATTAACAAAAACTATGAGGGTCTACGAGGGGGATTTTGATTTTGCTGTTGTCTCTTTTTTTTTTTTTTTTTGTCAGGTCACCCTTGAACATCTTGTAGTCATTTTTGGTGATTTTTATGCCCCATCCCGGCCACGTGTATGAGTACCCAGGATAAAACGTCTCACCTTTAGTGACTGTAACCTGGCCTGCTCCTCCTCCAGGGCCTGCTGCCTTTCCTTCTCATCCATCCGGCTGAAGGACAAGCCTGTGGAGGACAGGGATGACACAGCACTGGACAGGGTGGATGCTCTGTGCCACGGGAGAGAAGAAAAGGACAAAATCAGATTGACTGTACAGGATTTCTATTGATGTCAACGTTCACTGTTTGAATGTTTGGGGCTGTCTGGGGTTTGGTGGGATACAGCTGCTGTGATGTTCCCTTCTCTTCACATCAAGGAATGGCTGCATGATTTCATTTTTTAACTCACATGTAGACATCCATCCATCATCCAAGCCACTTATCCGAATTCGGGTCGTGGGATGCTGGAGCCTAACCCAGCAGTCATTGGGCGGCAGGCAGGGAGACACCCTCGACAGGCCGCCAGTCCATCACAGGGCTGACACATTCACACCTAGGGACAATGTAGTACGGCCGATTCACCTGACCTACATGTCTGTGGACTGTGGGAGGAAACCGGAGCTCCCGGAGGAAACCCACGCAGACACGGGGAGACCATGCCAACTCCACAAAGAGGACGACCCGGGACAACCCCCAAGGTTGGACAACACCGGGGTTCGAACCCAGGACCTTCTTGCTGTGAGGGGATCACGGTAACCACTGTGCCACCGTGCCGCCCTAGACTTATCATGTTAGTGCCATTTATTTACACCCGTGTTCCACCCCATTAACACTACTGATGACCATTATAACTGCCTGCATCATAAATCCTCCTAAATCATGTGGTATAATCACTGTTTAAGTGCCTACACAGTCTCTGCTCACCTGACACTAATTGGCCCGAGGTTACACTGCATTCTGATAGCAGTGAGCATGGCTGAACAATGACACCAGCTCTTTTACACAGTTATCAGTATGACAGCTTCCATTAGGTGCTTTGTTGCATGTGTTCGTTTAACCTTGACAGCAAACGTCAGTGCTGGATTCAAAACTTGCCCCTTCCTTTTGCGATGACAAAAATGCCTGTATTGATGGTGTTCAATTAAAACCACCGGTGTTGCTTCCACACCATATGCCACGAGGAAAACTGCCCTACGTGACATGCCAATTCTCACCAAGACCGACTAAATTTGGTTCAGATTACGTTTCTCATTACACTCTGAATATAATTCTGAAAGCACCATCTGGGGCCCAAAACAGACTCTGAATCACAGGGAGCTGGACAAAGCAACAAATCCCCTATTGAAGGAGCTCTGAAAAAGTCCTGCTCCGACCAGCCAGTCGGGTGACCCCTCTACCTGGTGTCTGCATTCAGTTCCTTGGTCTTCTTGCCCTCCAGGGAGGCCAGATGCTGCTCTAATGCCTCCAAGAGACTGCTGGGAGCCTTGGAGGGAGAGAAAGAGAGAGAAAGGAGAAAGAAAAATCACTTTTGTATGTCTTTCTATCTCACTCTCAATTGATATTACTCTCGCTTACGCACAAAAGGCCAGAATGCACATGTAAAGTAACAGCTACACACAAAAAAACATTTTTTCTCCCAAACACATTCACACATGCAAACATTGACACACATAGATTCACATATATGTGTAAACACACACACACACACACACACACACACACACACACACACACACACACACACAGACACACACACACACACACACACGTTGGGAGTTAGCTGGTCTCAGAGGAAGGTAGCATAGTACATCGTGCTCCAAGAATAGCCATGGCAACATGCAGCAAACATTCGCACTGGAAGCTGGAGAGCAGAACTCAAAGGACAGGGAGAACAAAGGAAGAGGTTGCAAAACAAAGAAGGAGGGAGAGAAGGAGAAAAGAGGAGAGGTCGTGCTACAGACATGCTCCTCAGACCTCCCACACAAGCCTTTCATTTCTGGAGTTTCTTTCATTTCTCATTCTGTTTCGCCTTCTTTTAACCCTCTGTCTTACACGTGAGCACCATCAGACCCTGCCACCGCTGCACCGCATCGCTCCATCTCCCAGCACGTCCCCAAAGGTTCACTGTCCTTTAGCACCGTGGATTAGTTTCTTTCATCGCCTGTCTTTTCCCTCTCTACGTCACTCTCTCTACATCGCTCTTCATCATCAGTCTGAGGTCTTGGCGGTTTGCAAGATTTCCCGCCTCCCTTAGTTACTGTTGCTAGGCCCCATAAAATTTTGTGGTGGGCCCTGCTGCTTTAACTTTAACGTCACATTTACATGTTAAACATACCTGGGGTGATGGGAATGGGATTCAGTTTTCCCAACACCACCTCTTCACCATTTCCCCTTCTTTTAGAAAGCCACTTGACTCTGCCATTGTACAGGTTACAGTGAATGTGTTCTCTGCATTTAACCATCCTATTATATAGGAGCAGTGGGCAGTTGCAGCACCAGGGGACCAACTCCAGTTCTTCTTTCCATTGCCTTGCTCAGGGGCACAGGCAGGAGTATTCACCCCAAAATGCATGTCTTTTTGATGATGGGAGGAAACCGGAGCTCTCGCAGGAAACCCACGCAGACACGGGGAGAACATGCAAACTCCACACAGAGAGGACCTGGGATGGCCTGAGATTCGAACCCAGGACCTCCTTGCTGCAAGGCAACAGTGCTAACCACCGTGTTTCTACGAATCTAACACCATCTATTGTACGCTGCTGCATCAACCCCCCCCCCCCCCCCGCGTTGCTCTAAGTGGGGTGTCAGAGCTGTACTGGCTGTAGAGAAGTAGAGATGACTGCTAAGCACTGACTGATGGAGCGCTGTGTCTGTCATTACTCTGCAAATGGTCAGCTGCCGATCTTCCATGTTCCTGCCAAGGGAAGAATGCGTGATGGTTCGGTCACTGTCCAGACATCGTGATCTATATTCTTGGCCATGCTCTGGGGCAGCGATGAGACTGGAGGCGCTGAGCAAGCGAGCAGACTATCTTGGTCAGGACTGTTGCTAGGCTACCTTAGAAAAGCTAGTGGAGGCACAGCATGCTGCGAATTTAAATTTCTGAGATTTTGGCTTCAAAAGTTCTCATTGCAAAAAGCAACCATCACCCACGTTGGTGACACAATTCTTTTATGCTCTACAATTAAAGGAAATCAATGGAGAATGTGCAACTGTTGTTCTGCTTGTTAGCGTAGCAGACTTGCTTTAAACATTTCAGTGACTGAAAAGAAAAGGGAAAAATATTCAAGCTGTTTCTAATGGGTTTCTTTTTCTCCCCAGTTGCATCCGGCCAATTATTCCACTCTTCCGAACTGTGCCGGTCTCTGCTCCACCCGCTCTGCCGATCTGGGGAGGGCTGCAGACTACCACATGCCTCCTCCTCCGATACATGTGGAGTCGCCAGCCGCTTCTTTTCACCTGACAGTGAGGAGTTTCACCAGGGGGATGTAGCACGTGGGAGGATCACACTATTCCCCCCCAGTTCTCCCCCACCGAACAGGCGCTCCGACTGACCAAAGGAGACGCTAGTGCAGTGACCAGGACACATACCCACATCCGGCTTCCCACCCGCAAACATGGCCAATTGTGTCTGTAGGGACGCCTGCCCAAGCCGGAGGTAACACGGGGATTCGAACCGGCAATCCCCGTGTTGGTAGGCAATGGAATAGACCGTTACACTACTGGGACGCCCCCTCTCTAATGTTGTTTAAAGCCTGCACTGAAGTGTCTATCTCATACTCACACCCTCGCAGAACAAATCTGGGTGTTGGACTCTGGCTGCGGTTCCATTTGAGTGTCTCCACCAACATTTAACTGGTAACAAGTGGGACTACCTCACCCCTCTGGCAGGGGATTTTTTTTTTTCCATTTGTTTTCAGAAAAGCAAGGTTTTGTGACTTGAGCGGGAGAATAACTGACGAGCTCTAATGGACAATGTTTGCTGCGTAGTCAAGTGATTTCAGCTGGCTGAGCTACAGGAAGAGGAAATTCTTTTACAGTGAAAAAATGACAACGTCATGTCTTTCTGTCCAGCCACAGGAATGGGAATATGCTAAGTCAGTTAAGAGAGCTCTCACACGCACACAAGCGTGCATGTCCGCCACATCCACACATACACACACACACACACACACACACACACACACACACACACACACACACACACACACACACACACACACACACACAGATGCTTAATGTGATAGCTCTGTCACATATTCACACTCATGCATGAGCCCTTGCAAAATCACACAAGCATTTTTGAGTGTCTCTCACACTCACACACGCCGTCTGGGCCAGGGTTTTTTTTTTTTTTTTTTCCTGGTTCCTTGTCGCGCGCACACACACACACACACACCATTTGGGCCAGGGTTTTTGTATTTTTCTTCCTGGTTCCTTGTGGCTACGAGATGCATCTATGCCAAACTGCTGCCTAGATGTGAGAGGAGACAGCGGCTCTTAAAGAGGCCACCTTCAAACACCACTGGGCCTCAGCAGAAGGGGGCCCGTCCCCACCGAGTCCACATGAGCTCTGACAGACACGCAAACACAAAGACACACACACCCGCACAAACACAACTGAGAGGCACGTAAGTGCAAGATACCAAAAATATAGCCCAAAAGAGACGGAGACACACACACACACACCGCCAACGCACACATATGTGCACATGCACAGTCACAAACAGAGACACACACATGCGTGAACACACAGACAGTGGGGAGCCTGCGTCTCCTACGCTGACTCTTGTGCCTCCAGTCCGAGCGGACTCTTGAGACTCTATCTCCCGCTTATCTGGAGACGGTCCCCTAGTAACAGCTAACGTGAGACGCCGAGGAGACACATGGGCAACGAGACGCTAAAGCATCGCTCCAGAGGAGAGAGAAAAAAAACACACAAAAATGAGGGGACCACAAAATCTCTCCTCTCCCATTTCCTGTAGGGCCTCTGCTTTCTACGAGACGCCTCTGTGAAAAACCACATGGTAGAGCCCGAGTCGCCCGTGGTGATGCAAACACCTCTGCTAGTATCATGTGAGCGATGGACTGTCAAATAAACACTGGTTAGAGGGAGGAAATGAAACTCGAGGAAATGAGACAAAATGATTGGAGGAATTTTTTGATTTAAATGCAGATGGGAGACAACATTTCATTCACAAGGTTGTTTTTTTTGAGGGGGGGTGAATTCCCTCCCCCCCTTTATCCCTAGTTGTACTCGGCCAATTACCCCCCTCTTCCAAGCCATCCCGGTCACTGCTACTCCACCCCCTCTGCCGATCCGGGGAGGGCTGCAGACTACCACATGCCTCCACCGATACATGTGGAGTCGCCAGCCGCTTCCTTTCACCGGACAGTGAGGAGTTTCACCAGGGGGACGTAGCGCGTGGGAGGATCACGCTATTCTCTCTCTCCCCCAGTCGAGAGAGAGGAATTCTGCTGAACAACCGCAGTAGTCTTGATGGGTTCTGACTGCAAGCTCAACCCATCTCCTGGTTATCTCCCCGCCGTTGTCAAGTTCATATCCGCGCACATCTGTTCCAGTGATGCACGACCAAGTTTCGAGTGTGTGTGTGTCTGTTTGTGTCCATCTGTGTGTATTTACAAGCATGTGGTACTTTTCACAAGACCCGGCGTTGTATTTCAGCACCAGACCTATAAACCTAGCCTGCTTTAAAAACATCAGCCTGCTCCGAGTGATGTCAGAAAATGGAACAGGGAGAAACACTTCAGACAGAGAACAGCCAATGTAGACGTCTCTGAGAGGACCGAGAGGTCTGGATTACTACGGTCAAGCTTTATCAAGGGGTTTATGTCACGCACAACCAGCAAACTAGCTCAACCTTTATTAGACGTTGAGTGCAAAGCACAATGAAACGTGCAAGTTTTTACACAAACGGAGCTCGAGGAAACGCCATTCGTCTGAGAAATTACAAAAAGCAACAAGAACCTTCCATTTTTAAATTCCTTTGTGACATCCTGATGTGTGTTGGGAGAGGACGGGTGACCCCCAAATAAACTAAAGGTCAAATCACTACAACAAATTAGACCAGTGCTTCAAACCATCTCACCAACATTTTAATCCTATCCTGGTCACCAAAAACATGCGACAACAACAATTCCGCTTGAAAATACAGCAACGCCTCTCCATTCATGGTGAAATTTGCTTGCATTTTCAGCCCCTTTGTTGTTATGTTTGTCATGATTATAGCATGGCATAGGGAGGACCAGACGCATAACCGTCAGCTTTCAGGATGTTCTGAACCAATCTGAGGAAAAGTTGGTTAGGACTGCTGCTGATGGAGTGGTGAGTAAGAGAGCTACGTAGCTTAAACAGCACAGCCTACTGTAGTATGGTGGCTCTATAATGAGGAGAGAGAGAGAGAGAGAGAGAGAGAGAGAGAGAGAGAGAACTAGAGAGAGAGAGAGAGAAGAGTGAGAGAACTAAAGAGAGAGAGAGGAGTATGAGAGGAGAGAACTAGAGAGAGAGAACTAGAGAGTGAGAGAGGAGTGTGAGAGGAGAGAGAGAGGAGTGTGAGAGAACTGGAGGCAGGGAGGGGAGAGAGAGAGAGAGAGAGAGAGAGAGAGAGAGAGAGAGAGACACCCAATGGGGCCCAGAGAGGAGTACTGCAGTAGCAACAGTAAGATCATTCAACAACATGACTTTGTTAAAAGAAATGGGATGAGGGGGAAGAGCAGGAAAGAATAGGACACGTGAGCAAAGAAAATGGTACAACAGTTATAGGAATGAGTGAAGTGAAGCATGGCTAGATTAATAAAGTAACGGATGGAGGGATGAGGGCACATGTGTAGTGTGTAGCAAGAGACGGTGGGAGAGAGAAAGAAGAAAGAAAGAAAGAAGGAAAGAAAGAAAAAAAGATGAGAGGCAGAGAGAGGTGAGATGTACACTGACCTGTGAGAGATCAGGGATGTCACCTTGATCTATTCCAACTTGCTGTCGTCACAAATAAATAAGGGAAGAAAGGGGAGAATGGAAGAAAACAAATAAACAAACAAATAAACAACAAAAAAAAGGTGGGATCCATAACAAGGAAATAAAAAAACCAAAAAACAAGGGTATCATTACTTCATGCAGTGGCAGCTTCAACACAAATGACAACAGAACCAAACAAGAGGCATTTCAACTGGATCAGCCGGCATGCTGATTGGCTGAGAAAGAAACCAACCAGCGGCGGCCATATTCGATGACAACAATGATTGGAAGCTGACAAATGTGTTTGACCAATGAGGGAGCGTGGGCATGGCAAATGATGAATGAAAATATGTTAACACTGAAATCTTTTTTTGGGGGGAGTGGGGGGGTGTTAAACAAAAAGCCATTTAAAAAAAAGGAGAGAGCTCAACAGCATCCAGGGAAGTATGACTTGGGACTAACATCGATAGTGTCTGCGTGATTATGCTGACATGTTTGGGCACAGATAACAGGACACTTGACCCGGACAGAAATCACCAATGTTAACTCAGCTTTGTTTCAACCCAGTCGACAGACACATCTTTTGCCACGTGACTCCGCTGACGAAGGTAAAACCTTCCGTTGAGAACTGTTTGCACAGTGTGGAATAACGCTGCAGTTTATCACAAATATCATACAGACTGAGCGTACAACCACCGCCGCCTCCTTCCCTGAAACGAACCAGTCGAGGTGAACCAAGGCAAAGGCTACGGCCCCTCGCCAACCTGCTTCAGCCATTAGGGCAGAGGTGGCGATGAAGAGGTGGAGGTTACCAGACAGGTCGCTGAAGGTCTTCTACGATTTGACTTCTACCCTTTGATGGATTAATGTTCGTTTATTTGTGATTTAAAAAGTGCTACGGGGATTAGCTTTATTTAACACACGAAACAGAATCAATTGGCTGAAAGCAGAATTGCCTCTGAGGGAGAAACGACTTAAAATTAAGAGTCCCAGAACCCAGTCCAAATTAATCATTCACTTGGTGTTTTTCTTTTTTTCCTTTTCCTTAAAGTGGGGTTTTTTTTTCTTTTAAAGCTACATTTGAACAACTAACCAAAAAACTGGAAAGGAGGCTCCCAAAAGCGTAATTAAGAGGCGATGAATTAACCTCATTGGGGTCATTTAATACGATGCGGCTGTATGTTAATGGCAGAGCTGAATGCAGCCCTGCATCTGTTTGATACAGCCGGTTCGGCCCACGCCCAAGGTCTGCTGACATAACAGGATGGGGGGAGAGAGGGGGGGGAGAGAGAGAGAGAGAGAGAGAGAGAGAGAGAGAGAGAGAGAGAGAGAGAGAGAGAGAGAGAGAGAGGTAAAGACAGAGGGATGATCTGTGGGCTCTGGGCGGAGGAGAGCCACTGAGGTATCAGTCTTTGTCAAGAACAGAGGGAGGGGAAACGGGGAAAATCAGAGGGGATGGAGGAGTGCGGGCGAATGGAGGGAGAGGAAGGTAACAGAGTGCCTAACCATGTCTTCCATCTCGGGGGTTATTTTTGGTGTGTGTCTATGTGTGTGTGTGTGTGTGTGTGTGTGTGTGTGTGTGTGTGCATATACTCAGAATGTGGGGCAGTGAGTTTGATTCTGGCGCTTTGTGTTAAGCTTCCTCAGCAGGAAGAACGCAGGTTGTACACAGTACAGCAGCTGAGTAAGTCAAAACTTGGGACCGTTACCTCTATGTTTAACCCTATATGTTTTATAAAACCTGTTAAAAGTACACACGTCCGCATACATGTGAGCGTCTGTGTGTTATGTGTGATCAGCGACAGACAAGAAACACAAAAATCCTGAAAAGTAGTCTATTAAAAGAAACCACCTCCCTATTCGAATGTGTCTGGGCACCTTTAAAACTACTACTACCTGTGTGTGTTTGTGTGTGTGTGTGTGTGTGTGTGTGTGCGTGCGTGCGTGCATGTGTACCTCAGCCACTTTAAGGAACTCTGAAAGCTTGGTCATCCTGTAAAGAAACTTCTTGTAGATGTCCAAAGCATCTTTGCACTGGTTCTTCTTCATGTCGAAGTACTTCTCTGTGGAGAGAGGGACAGAGCAAGGGACAGGGAGAGAGAGAGAGAGAGAGAGAGAGAGAGAGAGAGAGAGAGAGAGAGAGAGAGAGAGAGAGAGCGAAAGAGAGAGCGAAAGAGAGAGCGAAAGAGAGGGAGCAAGACAGAGAGAAAGGAAGGATTTCACAGTTACAGCCAAAGTGGGGGTGGAGATGAGGTGAAGAGAAGGCAGGAGAGGCAAAAACAGAAAAATGGAAAACGCTCAACAAAGGACAGTTTTGAAGAAGGCGAGGAAGGACAGCGGGGGAAGAACGGGGGGAGTTTTAATTACAGGGAAGGAGTAACAACTAGCGGAGGACAGACTGGAGCCAGACGGAGGCGTTTAATGACATGACCACCATCGTGTGTGTGTCCGCGCACATGTTTCGGTGTGTTTCCTGCTTTTAGGCCATCTGTGTATTCATGCATTTGTGTGTCCCGTGTATGTGTGTGTGTGTGTGTATGTTTGTATGTATGTGCGAGAGAGAATTATGTATCCTGCTGTTAGGCTGTGTAGGTGTGTGTCTTTGTGTGTTTGCATGTGTGTATGTGTGTGTGTGATCTGTCATTAGGCTGTCTACACACGTGTTTATCTGTCAGCATGAGCTTCTGTCAGGCTCAGAGCATGTTTTAGCAGCATTTGTGTGTGTGTGTGTGTGTGTGTGTGTGAGACAAGTGCCATACATGCAGGCCATCTGTCTGACATGAGACAAGTGACTTGAAAATGCAAAATGAACTTATTCGTGTGAGACAAACAGAACCCTGCTTATCACACTGAAACCTTTTTAATAAAACCCGACTATATTGATTTATCTATAAAGGGATATACTAAGAGGGTGTATTGCAGAAGGAGCGGAGCAAGAGTTTTGGCAGGATTTGAAAGCCGGTCCTCCGCAGCACACGTGACCACAAAGGCAGCGGACAGGACCGCTATACCATCTCTTGGCAGTAGACGTTGTGTGTTCCCAGCATGTGAGAGCGACTGCATCAGCCGCTGACGAAGTACCTCACTGTGTGTGTTCGTGTCTGTGTCTGTGTAGGCAAGTTTGTTAATATAAGAGCATATATGAGTATGTGCATGTGAGTACTGCAGAATTGGTGTTATTTAAATGTGTGTGTCTGGATGCTTACGGGTATGTACCTGTATGTCTGCATGCATGAGTGTATACCTGTGTGTGTGTGTGTGTGTGTGTGTGTGTGTGTGTGTGCGCGCGCGTGTGTGTTACCAAGAAGATTGATGACCCCTTCATTGTAGGCAGCAAACAGCCTGATGGAGTCTTTGAAAAGAAGCATGAAGGCTGAGTTGATCACTCCATTGGTCAGCTCGTTGGGGTTGGCCTGATAAAAGAGGAGGGGAGAGGGAGAAAGAGAGAGAGAGGGGATGTAAAACAGGGAGATAAGAAAAGTCAAGTCAAGTTTATTTATGTAGCACATTTAAAACAACCACAGTTGAACCAAAGTGCTGCACAAGCTTAAAATACAATATAAAATAAGTGAAACATATTAATATAAAAATATATGTAAAGAAGACATAATAAAAAAATATAAAATGTAAACAAAAAACATAAGAGTAAAAGTATATTTGCACAATAAAATCACGGTGTCAAGCTCAACTTCAATTGAATGCCAGCGAGAAGAGGTAGGTCTTTAACAAAAATTTAAAAGTCTCTAGGGTCCGAGCAGATCTTATGTGTACTGGTAGATTGTTCCAGAGATCAGGGGCAGACACTGCAAAGGCTCTGCCGCCCCTATTCTTAAGCCTGGATCTCGGAACATGTAAGAGCATCTGGTTTGTTGACCTGAGTGCTCCGACTGGTGTAGGATGATGTATTAGCTCAGATAAATAAGGTGGTGCCAGCCCATTTAAAGACTTAAAAACAAGTAATAAAATCTTAAACTGGATCCTAAAACAGACAGGAAGCCAATGAAGGGAGGCCAGCATAGGCGTAATGTGATCACGTCGTTTCTTTCCTGTCAGCAGGCGAGCAGCTGCATTTTGTACAAGCTGCAGGCAACCAAGCGACGACTGAGCTACACCAACATACAATGAATTACAATAATCCAAACGAGAGGTAATAAATGCATGAATTACCCTTTCAAGATCATTTGGAGGGAGATAGGCCTTTACTTTTCCCAGAAGTCGCAATTGAAAAAAACTTGTTTTGCCAACTGAGCTTATTTGTTTATTAAAGTTAGAAGAGCTGTCAAAAATCACACCAAGATTCCTTACAGAAGAGTGACTGTAGGAAGCTAAAGGGCCAAGAGTGCTATCATAACCATCCAGAAGATCAGGTTGTCCATGTACAATAATTTCAGTCTTATTTTGATTCAGTTTCAGGAAGTTTTAACTCCATCCATGTTTTGACATCCTTTAAACAACTCAGCAAAGCCTGTATAGAATCTCTGCTGTTTGTTTTTATAGGCAGAGAGATTGCAAATCATCAGCAAAACAATGAAAAGACATATTATGTTTTTTAAAAATGGACCCCAAGGGCAGCATATACAATGAGAAGAGAATGGGGCCCAAAATGGAGCCTTGAGGGACCCCACAGTTAAGTAGGGCCGCAGCTGAAGAGAATTGGTCTATATGGACAGAACAGCTTCTATTTGACAGATAAGACTTCAACCATTCTAGGGCAGTACCTTTAATGCCTACATACAGCTCAAGAGGTGATAAAAGAATATTATGGTCAACCTTGTCGAAGGCAGCAGTCAGGTCTAAAAGCACCAGAACAGTCGAGTTCTCAGAGTGCATAGTTAAAAGAAGATAATTGAAAACTCTTAAAAGGGCTGTTTCAGTGCTGTGACGTGATTTGAAACCAGACTGGAACTTTTCAGAAATGCCATTAATTTCTAGGTGTGTTTGTAATTGTACATAAACTGCTTTCTCCAAGACTTTTGAAAGAAAAGGGGGCTTAGAAATTGGCCTAAAATTAGAAAGAACAGAGGCATCAAGGTTGCTCTTTTTGATGAGGGGCTGTACTACAGCATGTTTGAAAGCAGCTGGAAGAGAGGTGTTTATCAAATTTACAACACAAGACCAAACAGTGGTAAAAACATCCTTTAAAAGTGTGGGTGGAATACTGTCAAGGGGGCAATGTGAAGGCCTCAAATGCTTAACTATCTCAGATATAAAGGAGAGGGACACGGGCTCAGACTGCTCTAAGACAGCTGGGCACACAGAATAAACAGCAGGATCTGAGGCTGAAGAAGATGGTGAGGCCCTAATAGCAGAGATTTTATCTGTAAAATCTTTAAGAAATATAAGGAAGAGATGGTAGAGATCATGAGACATCAGGAGAGAAAAAGAGTGAGAGAGCAGGGGAGAATAGGGATATAATGGGTAGAACAAGCAAATTCCACACAGAGGATGACCTGGGATGACCCCCAAGGTTGGACTACCCCGGGGCTCGAACCCAGGACCTTCTTGCTGTGAGGCGACCGCGCTAACCACTGCACCACCATGCTGCATGAGAGAAACAGGGAGAAAGAAAAAAGACAACAGCAAGAAGACAGAATGACCAAGAGAGGAAGAGGGAGGGGGCTAGAGGACCAGAGACTGTATCCCTTCCTTCCAAAACTTTCAGTCTCTTTTCCCAACATAACCCCGATGTCTTTGAAAAGTGAAGAAATGTTTCCTTCCAACCCCCTCGCTCCTCTCAAACACAACATCACACACCCACTGACTGTCAATTTAGTTTGTCGAACAGCATGCGTACACAACCACAGTGTGTGTGTGTACGCATGCTAAATACAATATATTCCAGTGAGAAATTACAAAATTCTTTTTTTAACCACACTTGGAAGTTTCACTGGAACAAACCACAATGCACCCACGAATTTCAGCAAATCCCTGCTCAACCCCTATCCCTTTGTTTTTTTTATATACTTAGTTGAGCACTTTTATCAACACCATTGAAGGTTTTCGAAAAAAAAAAGCTATATATATATATATATATATATATAAAATCCAGTGAGTCAAGTAAATTCTTTATGAGACAGTACAAACCTGTTTCATGCCATAAGTAATCATCAGCTGATGACTGCCCGAATTTACTTGGCTCACTGGATTATTTTGCTTCTTATTTGTTGAGCACTTTCTCTACCATCGACTGTTTCTTTTAACAAAGTTATATTATATATATATATATATATATATATATATACACACACACACACACACACACACACACACACACATATATAAAATCCAGTTATACAAGTAAATTCACTCGTTTCATTGACAGCTGATGATTGCTTATAGCATGAAACAAGCTTGTACTGTCTCATAGAGAATTTACTTGAATAACTGGATTATTTTTGCTCCGTATTTGTTGAACACTACCCCTACCATTTAGTGTTTCTTTTAACAAAGCTATATATATAAAGCAAGAGTGTATGTTTGTATGTTTGCTTAAAGCTCCAGAAATACTAATTGTAGAACAAAAAGAAAGGTATCTTTAGAATCAGCACTTTCCAAGGATTGCACAGTTCGAAAATTTTTGTTAATAAGATTTGTTTATGTGACATTTGTTTATCACATGTATCATATCATAAATTATCCTATATTTCATCATCAATTATATCGTAAAGATCAGATCATTTTGGTTGTTTTGGTGAGAACATTTCTCCCTCTGCTAGTATATAATATATATATATATATACACTACCGTTCAAAAGTTTGGGATCACCCAAACAATTTTGTGTTTTCCATGAAAAGTCACACTTATTCACCACCATATGTTGTGAAATGAATAGAAAATAGAGTCAAGACATTGACAAGGTTAGAAATAATGATTTGTATTTGAAATAAGATTTTTTTTACATCAAACTTTGCTTTCGTCAAAGAATCCTCCATTTGCAGCAATTACAGCATTGCAGACCTTTGGCATTCTAGCTGTTAATTTGTGGAGGTAATCTGGAGAAATTGCACCCCACGCTTCCAGAAGCAGCTCCCACAAGTTGGATTGGTTGGATGGGCACTTCTTTGAGCAGATTGAGTTTCTGGAGCATCACATTTGTGGGGTCAATTAAACGCTCAAAATGGCCAGAAAAAGAGAACTTTCATCTGAAACTCGACAGTCTATTCTTGTTCTTAGAAATGAAGGCTATTCCATGCGAGAAATTGCTAAGAAATTGAAGATTTCCTACACCGGTGTGTACTACTCCCTTCAGAGGACAGCACAAACAGGCTCTAACCAGAGTAGAAAAAGAAGTGGGAGGCCGCGTTGCACAACTGAGCAAGAAGATAAGTACATTAGAGTCTCTAGTTTGAGAAACAGACGCCTCACAGGTCCCCAACTGGCATCTTCATTAAATAGTACCTGTTAGAGCCTGTTTGTGCTGTCCTCTGAAGGGAGTAGTACACACCGGTGTAGGAAATCTTCAATTTCTTAGCAATTTCTCGCATGGAATAGCCTTCATTTCTAAGAACAAGAATAGACTGTCGAGTTTCAGATGAAAGTTCTCTTTTTCTGGCCATTTTGAGCGTTTAATTGACCCCACAAATGTGATGCTCCAGAAACTCAATCTGCTCAAAGAAGTGCCCATCCAACCAATCCAACTTGTGGGAGCTGCTTCTGGAAGCGTGGGGTGCAATTTCTCCAGATTACCTCAACAAATTAACAGCTAGAATGCCAAAGGTCTGCAATGCTGTAATTGCTGCAAATGGAGGATTCTTTGACGAAAGCAAAGTTTGATGTAAAAAAAATCTTATTTCAAATACAAATCATTATTTCTAACCTTGTCAATGTCTTGACTCTATTTTCTATTCATTTCACAACATATGGTGGTGAATAAGTGTGACTTTTCATGGAAAACACGAAATTGTTTGGGTGATCCCAAACTTTTGAACGGTAGTGTATATATATATATATATATATATACATACACGCACGCACACACACACACACACACACACACACACACACACACACACACATATATACATATATATATGTACAAACAAACAAACACAAACTCACACACACGCACGTTTAAAGAAAGCATTTTTTTTGCCATAAAAGATCCGCTTAATCCTGTTCTACATTTAAAAAAAAAAGTTGACAGCGCCGTCATTATTTTCAGCACCCTAATTTCAATTTGCATTTAAAACTGCATGTTCAATTAACCATAAAAATGAGTTAGACAGCGTGCACACAGACACATAACGTGCACCGACGCGCACAGACACACACACAACCAAACACACGCAAATGGATGTGTTACCTGGAAGTCCAGCAGAGCGTCCAGTTGGTTCTGAATGATGGGTAGCGTCTTGATCAACTTCTCTATGTTCATGGTACGCATCACACCATCAATTCTGAAACACACACACACACGCAGATAAAACTAGAGGATAGACTTATAGTACATGACATTAACGAATGATTTTGTATGTGTTTGTGTACCTCCCGGTGTATGCATAGGTGTGTGTGTGTGTGTGTGTGTGTGTGTGTGTGTGTGTGTGTGTGTGATTAGGGCTGGACGATGTTCACAAACTCAAATATCACAATATTCTTTACTTAATACCTGGATATCAATAATGTGACAATATTGGGGATGACTGCTGATGCATTAATAAGATATTTATGCACTAGACATTTTGAAGAAATTATCATTAGCAGTGTGGCTGTGATGACCAAGCAGGTAGAGGCATTCAATGTTCATTTCACTCAGCTTAAGCAGTCTAACAATTTGAAAAAATTGTCTAACTTTACTGTAATAAAGCCTTTAAGACCTGGCAATGACACTATTTAAGCTATATCACGATATTATGATAACCATCATCATCACCCTCTCACGCCACCTGCCTCTATCCTTGCATAGCAGAGACGGGTGGTGTGACAGGGTCTAGGATGTTGGATAACCAACATCCCAGAAATGATCTAATCTTGTATCATATCAATATTATATCGATATATTACCCAGGTCCAGAACTGATCCATCAGTCGTGTCGTATTTGTCTACCCCTCATTCTTATTTTGCTTAGCTTATACAGTAGATGTATTGATTATACTGCTCATGTTTCTGTGTAATTTTTTACACCGTACAAGTTTGTGCCGGCTGAATTTGCTTACTACTGCAAAACACAACTTCCCCAACAGAGATTAATCATGTTTTATTCTTTTTGAATGAATCAGCTTGACCTCCCTTGCCTTGACCACTGTCTAAAATACAGTATCTGTGTTGTACTCCCTCTGCCATACATCCCTTTACTACTGTGGAAGAGCCCGCCAAGATACGGATCGTAGCCCAACCTGGCAAAGCTGACTGCCAGCTACCGCATAAAACTTGATAGTTAGGTTCAAACTGAGTGTTTCCTGGATCTGGATTTTGCAAAACATCTTAGCGTAGTATTGTTCTAATATCTAGCTTCAAGGATATTTTGATGAAGCTGTCGTTTGTCTGTTTACTTGCCTTTTATCACTCAGTTTGTCTTGTGATACTGTCGCGATGTTCCTCCATGGTGCAGTTCTAAATATATGGAAGCTGTATAGCCGAGACCAGTTGTGTGTGTACTTTATCACCACCACCCCCCTTTTTCTTCCAATTGTACTTGGCCAATAACCCTACTCTTCCGAGCCATCCTGATCGCTGCTCCACCCCTTCTGCCGATCTGGGGAGGGCTGCAGATTACCACGTCTCCTCCGATACATGTGGAGTCGCCAGCCGCTTCTTTTCACCTGACAGTGAGGAGTTTCGCCAGGGGAATGTAGTGCGTGTGAGGATCAAGCTATTCCCCCCAGTTCCCCCTCTCCCCGAAACAGGCACCCCGACTGACCAGAGGAGGCGCTAGTGCAGCGACCAGGACACATACCCACATCCAGCTTCACACCCACAGACACAGCCAATTGGTTCTGTAGGGACGCCCGACCAAACTGGAGGTAACACGGGGATTTGAACCGGCGATCCCCGTGTTGGTAGGCAATGGAATAGACTGCCACACCACCCGGACACCGTACGTTACCTTTTTGTGATTGCTAGTTCTTCCTTTTTGCACTCTGTACAGAGAGATAACCATCATTACTTAATTTGTTTACTTAGTTGGCTGCCCATCTTACTTAGATATTTAGACACTGAAGATAATTGATCCATCCATTCACTATCCAAGCTGCTTAACCCAATCAGGGTCACAGGGATGCTGGAGCCTATCCCAGCAGTCATTGGGCAGCAGGCGGGGAGACACCCTGGACAGGCCGTCCAAAGACATGTAGGTCAGGTGAATCGGCCTAACTAAATTGTCCCTAAGTGTGAACTTGTCGGCCCTGGGCATCAAAATCTCTCTGATAAGTAGTTAAATACACAAAGTACTTTATTTTTCCTACTTTGGAACATTGCGCCCTTGTGTCCAAGTTGAGCGTCTTACTAAATAAAATTCCTGGTGTATGGAAACTCGCTTGGCAAATAATTGAAAACTTGAACTTCCCCTTTCTCGCCCCCTCTAGCACGGCTATGCGAAATGTTGTTTTGGGGTTTATGACACCATCGCATTAATCACCAGGTGGTCATTGCGTGTGTGTGTGTGTGTGTCGTGTGTGTGTGTGTGTGTGTGTGTGTGTGTGTATCTGCTTAGCAACACTCGTACCCCCTTTTCATCTTGGTGAAGTCGACCGCAACCAGCCGGTAGGACATGGCCTTCTCGTTCAGGTAGCGGCTGTAACGCCGGATGAAGGTGGACATGTCGTAACCTGGGGGGAAAGAGGGGAGAGTTTTAGGAGGGAATCCAGCACTATCATGTAAATGCCAGTGTGTTTGAGTGCACCTGACTATGTGTGTGTGTGTGTGTGAGAGAGAGAGAGAGAGAGAGAGAGAGAGAGAGAGAGAGAGAGAGAGAGAGAGAGAGAGAGAGAGAGAGAGAGAGAGAACATCACTATGTTTAATGTTTACATGCACAATGTTAGCCACCACTAAAGATCTTTTAACTTGTCACAGATGAAAATCAATCCATCCCTTCTAAAAAGCTGTAAAAGTTTTTTTTTTGTTTTTTTTTACTCCCCAATTATACGTGGCAAATTACTCTATTTTCTGAGCCATCCCGGTCACTGCTCCACCCCCTCTGCCAATCCAGGGAGGGGGACGTAGCGCATGGGAGGATCATGCTATTCCCCCCACGAACAGGTGCCCCAACTAACCAGAGGAGGCGCTAGTGGCAGCGACCAGGACACATACCCACATCTTGCTTCCCACCCACAGACACGGCCAATTGTGTCTGTAGGGCTGCCTGACCAAGCCAGAGGTAACACGGGGATTCAAACCGGGATCCCCGTGTTGGTAGGCAACGGAATAGACCGCTCCGGACGCCCCATCTAACAGTAGCTTTCTACAACTTTGTTGATTGTCTTTCACTGTCTGATGCGCTACCCCCTCCCGTCAGGCCTTCAAGGCAGATAAAACAAATGTAATTAATTTGTTGCATATCAGTTTGTGTACAAGTCCATTACCTTGTAGAGCTCCCTTGTCCAAAAAGTTGTTAAGGTTGAAGAGAGTATTTCTGGAGGCCAGGTACTGGATGAAGCGCTGAAAGATTAAGAAAGAACAAGAAAGAATTGCAGTGGACATGAATGCCAGTAAATGCTTGATGCAGGTTTATAAACAACCTATGACAAAATAATTTTCCCATAGTGTACAAATTGGTAAAATGTGATAAGGAACCATTAAAGTGTCAGAAATGAATTGCATGAAACAAATTTATCAAGGTAATTACATGACTGGGGCATGATAAAAAAAATCATTTCAATATCAGTCAAAAGATTTTGTTAACTTATCTTGCAGTTTCTTAAATCAAAAAAATGTTTACGTTATAACTAGGGGTGCAATGATTAATCAACATAGTCAACAAAAATTGATGACAAAATTAGTTGCCAATGAATTTATTTGTTGACAATTCTGTGGAACTGAACTAAACATCATTTCACCGGAGCTGGTGATGGAAGTAGCTAAGGAGTGAGACAACTCACTCCCTTCCCAGCTCTCTGAGAGTTGCACATGCGCAAAAGCAACCGTGAACGGAAGTGGAAGCAACAGGATAAAAACAGCAAAATGGCAGCGGCCGATGCAACACCATCGCATCAAGTCAAGTCAATTTTATTTGTATAGCCCAATCCTAAAACATCTAAAGTCTGGGAGCATTTCATCCTCAACTTGGCAAAGAAAAGGATTACCTGCAAGATTTGAAAGGCGGACCTTGCTTATCATGGGAGCACCTCAGTAATGCACGAACATGTGATGAGGAGGCACGCTGGACATCTGGACATGCCTCGGTAAGATAGTTAGCTAGCTAGCTAGCTATGTATAGACTGCGTTGTCTTGGCTTTAACATTAACATAAAGCCAAGACAACTCCGTTTATACCTGCGTGCAGGATTCTAAGAGTTTAAAAGAGTAATGTTACCCTTTTGCCTGACAAATGTCTCTTTTAATCAAATTTATGCAGCCCAACTCCGAAGAAGAGTAAAGGTACCATGGATGGCTTTATGCAAAAGAAGCAGATGTGTACAGCGCAGCATGCGACTGCCCTCATCGAGTCAGTACTACACATGATGGTGAATGACACAAGGCCACTCCATGGTTGACGGTGAAGGGTTTCAACAAATGATTCGGCAGTTCAACCTCGAATACACCCTGCCATCCAGAACCCATTTCACCCACATGATGGAGAAGAAATATCAGACACACACACACACACCCACACACATTCAGACCTAGGGACAATTTAGTATGGCTGATTCACCTGACCTACATGCCTTTGGACTGTGGGAGAAAACCGGACCACTCGGAGGAAACCCATGCAGACACAGGGAGAACATGCAAACTCCATACAGAGGACAACCCGGGATGACCCCCAAGGTTGGACAACCCCGTGGTCCGAACCCAGGACCTTCTTGCTGTGAGGTGGCCGCACTAACCACTGCGCCACCATCATGCCCTTATGTGATACATTTGGGATGTAAGGGATGAAGCAGTGAACGGCCTTCATTTTGGTAACATAAGCCAAACAGCTAGAAAAGGCAACTTGAAAGTTCAATAGTTTAAATGCTAGACTGGTGGAGGAAAATGAGGCACAAAAAACTGATTGAGAATGTCTCCACCCTACTATAATATTGAGGTGCCCTGGCCATGAGCAAGGCACTTCACCTGCTATCTCTCCAGTGGAGCTTCTGAGTGGTCAACAACAGAGGACTGTGGTTGTGCTGGGGCAACTCCAAGCTGCAAAAGCGTGAAACTGAGTGAATGAAAATCTTTGTATTGAGATGAGATGAGCCGAGATGAGCAGCCTTACTCAGTCAACCTCACTTTCACATGTCAGGGTCAAAATTAATTGCCTATAAGCAGTTGGGGAAAGAGGCCTTTTCAGCCATCTTCACAAATTAATTAATTACAAGATTTAAGACCATACTAATTAATTGATATGAATGGTATTATAATTAAGCCCCCCCCACACACAAGCAAGCACACACACAAACGCATGCACACACACACACACACACACACACACACACACACACACACACACACACACACACGCACGCACGCACGCACAGTTTAATTTGCTCGACAAGTTTGGGTCTCATTAGCTGACAGCTGCTAAAGGGGAAATATGAAGCGTAAGTGACATGAATGTAAAACCAACAGATGGGTTTAGCCACCCCGACGCTATCAAACTGCTGCCTCCAGCTACACCTTCCGAAACACTTAGATTAATCTCACCATATTGTTGAATATATGATCTGATGTAATAATCTAATGATTTATGTATGTCTTTTCCTCCTACAAGTTCCATACAGAAGGTAGCGAAAACATTTCCGAATGAAACAATCCCCCCCCCCCACACACAGGTGCTTTCTCTTTTTTTTGTGGGAGGGGTTCTCCCTTTTTCTCCCCAATTATATCCGGCCCACTCTTGCAAGCCATCCCAGTTGTTGCTCCACCCCCTCTGCCAATCCGGGAGGGCTGCAGACTACCACGTCTCCTCTGATACAAGTGGAATCACCAGCCGCTTCTTTTCACCTGACAGTGAGGAGTTGCACCAGGGGGACAGAGCACATGGGAGGATCACGCTATTCCCCCCAGTTCCCCGACCAGAGGAGGCGCTAGTACAGCAACCAAGACACATATCCACACCCGGCTTCCCACCCTCAGACACGGCCAACTGTGTCTGTAGGGTTACCCACCCAAGCCATAGGTAACACGGGGATTCAAATCAGCGAGCCCTGTGTTGGTAGGCAAACAGAATAGACCGCCATGCTACCCGGATACCCTACAGGTGTTGTCTTTGAAGACACTTCAGAAGGGACCCATGCTTGTTGGCATCAGGAAGTTGGTTCTTTTAATGGTTCCATTTGTTGGCCACAACTACCCATAACAACTCTATCCCAAGTCCCCGAGTACCTTTCTCATCCTCTTTGTCATTTAATAAGAATCATTAAGAAGCGCCCATGCAGCACTAAGGAAACGATAACGATTGGAGAATGAAACCGTCTTATTGAGTCCGAAATGCAGAGAAATTAATTAATTGGGCTTTTACAATTCGGCACCAACAAGGGAAAGAGGAGGACCGACGGTGGTGACCACATAGTCCAATAAATCATCCTGGTATAATCTGTCAGGAAATTCCTGGTGAGATCAAATCCTGTGCGAAAAGTCTGTTTCTCGACACCAAAATGTTCCCATCACTGACAAACTTGGGTGACATCTAACAGCAACACATAACATATCCACGGAAAGACAGATTCTTAATCTTGCGTACGCCTGACGGTGTCTGTCAGTCGGCTTTATTGATGTCTGTGGCATGATGGTTGCTCATCTGAGCAGTGTTTGTTTGCTTTAGTACTTGTCTATGTCAGTTGCGTGTTTCTCTTGTCATGTTTGTGGGGGATTTCTGAACCATTCGGCACCTTCGAGCCCTTCATTCTTACCCTTAGTTGTTTTGACAGATCTAAAGACGACTGAGCGGGTGCTCAAAGCTAATCCACTAAACCGAATCCTTCACCCGTTATCCAGAAAAAGGTATGCCGAGCACACACGCCCCTTCAACAAACGGGTTGTTTTACATAATACACAGCTAAAAACACATGCACGTCTGGGTGGCGTCTGGTCCAACCACATCCCTCCACCTTTGACCACCAAGCAGCTCAGCTCAAGCGGTAACGGATCAGATGCCTTGCTCAAGGGGCACCTATGAATGTTGACAAGGAGAGGAGGGCTATTCATTCACTTATCCCCTTCCTCCAGGGGGTCAGGGTTTCAAACCTGTGATGTGGTGGTTAAGTGACACACTCCCCTACCCTGATGTCATCTGATAACCACCTCCCACACAAGCAAACATCTTGCTTTTCCCAGTGCTGAATCCATAACCGCTATCGTGCTGAAGGAGTGATGTGTGCACGTACAATGTGCTTTTTTGCCCCATGTTCCGGTTCGTTTCCCTTCTTATGAACTGGCTTTATGTTGTTCGTGATCCTTCCACAAGGTCCACTACCCGACAGCGCACCTTGTGGAAGGAGACAAACTACAGTGACAAACTACCTACCTCAGTAGTTTGTCACTGTAGCTTTTTTCAGCAGCTCCGCTGTTGTCAGGCACTGTAGTCATGAGCTAGTGCATCATCCATATTTTGTCCCCATATCGCCGTGATCTTTTCAGTCCTACTCGACGGCTAAATAAAAGAGTGGAGTTTGAATTTATTTGGGCTTTCTTCCCTGGAAAGGGAACATGAAGGCCTCGGGCTTCCCAAAAGCATCTTAGCATCAAGGCCTTCTCTGTCCAAATGACTTAAAATGATCCCAGATTTGCCAGTTTGCCAATTCCCGATTTGGCTGAAAAAAGGCCCTTGCTGGCTGATTGGAACTTCAAGGAGTGTGAGTGTGTGTGTGTGTGTGTGTGTGTGTGTGTGTGTGTGTGTGTGTGTGTGTGTGTGTGTGTGTGAGTGTGTGTGTGTTACATACAGTTGCAGGCATATGTGTTAGATTCAGATGCACTGTCACACTTCCAGCAGCCCTCGGGCCATTTAAAAAGGCATAAAGAACCAGATTTCTTGTGCTTTGTGTGTGTGTGTGTGTGTGTGTGTGTGTGTGTGTGTGTGTGTGTGTGTGTGTGTGTGTGTGTGTGCGCACGCCAGTGTGTTGAGTTATGTATGCTGCCTGTGGCAAAATGAACTCAGGTCGAAGAGACACAGTGAGCAGGGCAAAGAAAAGGAAATCTCTGAATCTCACTCTCTCCTCTCTCCTCTCCCTCTCCCTCTCCTCATAAAAAGCCAATTTGTCTGTGCTTCTCCCTCAATCTGAAACACACGGGCAGGAACGGCGCACACTG
>NC_079230.1:9254815-9305011 GCF_029633865.1 Lampris incognitus
TGTCTCTCTCTCTCTCTACCTCCCCTCTGTCTCTCTCTCTCTCTCTCTCTCTCTACCTCCCCTCTGTCTCTCTCTCTCTCTCTGTCTACCTCCCCTCTGTCTCTCTCTACCTCCCCTCTGTCTCTCCATCCAATTCTGTCTTCCAACACTCAACCGCTCGTTCTCATTGCTGTCCAGGACCACCTCTTTGAATCTCTCTCAGTCCATTTTAATTCACATTCTCTACCTCCCTTCTCCTTTTCAGTCTGTTCTGACACTTTTCTCTCTGACTTTCCCTTCATCTCCCGTTTCTCAGTCCCCGTCCAACCTCGTCTTTTCTCATCCCTCTCTCTTTCCTTTATCAGACACTGTTCAGCACTGTCACTCACTCACTCACAGGAGACAGAGGAGTGAAGGCACTGAGTATCTGGGACATCGGTGCGGGTGCGCACAAAAGTCCTTTCTCTCTATCCTCTCACACACACAAACACACACACACACACACACACACACACACACACCTCATGCAGGACAAGCAGCATGTGCTGCTACTGTCAGCACTTTCACCGGTGTCCTCGCCAGACCGTTCCTGTCTGCTCTCATGTCCTTAATGACTCTTGCTCCCATTCTCTCCCATTCTCTCCCATTCTCTCTCTCTCCGCCCACTCCGTCCTTACTGTCCTTCCTCTTTCTCCTTGCCCTCCCTTTCTTCTCCTCTTATCAACTGTTTAACGCTGATGTGTGAAGACACAACTCAGTGCGATGAATCCAGATAATTCTGAGGTTGGGCCCGTAGGTGTTTGCCAAAAACTGGCCCCAAAAGCCAGTTTCAGCCATTGCTCCTCTAAGTAAGCTTCTTTTTTTTTTTAATAAAATATTTGTTTAATATCTTGAAAGACTTTAGGACCTGCAAAACTAACTCGGCTGCTTCAAAAAAAAAAGTACTATAATTTAGAGGGCTCAACAGCCAGATGGATTTTGAAGAGTAAAACCCATCCCTTACACTAAGTGGACCACTAGATTATTTGACAGACAAAACGATAATAATAATAATAGTCAAGTTATATTTATTTGTATAGCCCTGCAGAGTTTTACAATCATATTACAACCTCCAACAGATGTCGTCTACTACTGCTACTACTACTTCTACTACAACTACTACTTTCGGCTGCTCCCATTAGGGGTCGCCACGGCAGATCATCCGTTTCCATCTCTTCCTGTCCTCTGCATCGTCCTCTGTCACGCCAGCCACCTGCATGTCCTCTCTCACCACATCCACAAACCTCCTCTTTTTCTCTCCCCTGGCAGCTCCATATTCAGCATCCTTCCCCCAATATACCCAGCATCTCTCCTCCACACCAGTCTCTCTTGCTTTGTCTCCAAACCGTCCAACCTCAGCTGTCCCTCTAATATACTCGTTCCTAATCCTGTCCTTCTTCATCACTCCCAGTCAAAATCTTAGCATCTTCAACTCTGCCACCTCCAGCTCCACCTCCTGTCTCTTCATCAGTGCCACTGTCTCCAAACCACATAACATAGCTGGTCTCACAACCATCTTGTAAAGCTTCCCTTTAACTCTTGCTGGTACCCTTCTGTCACAAATCACTGACACTCTTCTCCACCCACTCCACCCTGCTTGCACACTGCTTCACCTCTCTTCTGCACTCCCAGTTACTTTGGACAGTTGACCCCAAGTATTCAAATAAGGTTTTGTCCCCTCTACTCCTTGCATCCTCACCATTCCACTGTCCTCCCTCTCATTCACACATATGTACAGATGTAAAAAGAATAAATAACAATTTATGTCACCCTATAGATATAGTGATAAAAAAGTCAGAATTTAAATGGTCCAAGGATAACCGCATTACTTTATCCTCATGTTTCAACAAATTACCCAATCGATTGCCTTATTAAACCCAGTGACAACATAGCCTTCACCCAACCCTATCCTTAAAGTGGCAATCACGAAGATTCTCACTTAAACAAGTGTCTCTTTTGCCAAACAAGGTGACACGATGATTCAGCCTATCTGCCTCTGATGAGAGCCCTCGTATTTGCAGCAATACGGAGAAATACAAACATGTTTGTGGCAACATTCCCGCCAAAAATCCCAACTGCTGAGGCTGTCTGGGTAGCACAGCAGTCTAGTCCGTTGCCCAGCAACATGGGGCTCGCCGGTTCGAATCCCCGTGTTACCTCCGGCTTGGTCGGGCATCCCTACAGACACAATTGGCCATGTCTGCGGGTGGGAAGCCAGATGTGGGTATGTTCTGGTCGCTGCACTAACCCCTCCTCTGGTCGGTTGGGGCGCCTGTTTGGGGGGGAGGGGGAACTGGGGGAGAATAGCGTGATCCTCCCACGCGCTACGTCCCCCTGGTGAAACTCCTCACTGTCAGGTGAAAAGAAGCAGCTGGCGACTCTACATGTATGGGAGGAGGCATGTGGTAGTCTGCAGCCCTCCCCGGATCGGCAGAGGGGGTGGAGTAGAGACCAGGACGGCTTGGAAGAGTGGGGTAATAGGCCAAATAATCGCCCAGCAGTGGTTGATCCACCAGAGAAGATAGGAGGAACAAATGTTCTATGTGCCAGTGTAGTGGCCGACAAACTAATTGGCATTTCAATGTGACCTCTGGGAAATGTATATCAATAAAGAATCCAACCGGAGTCGTCGAGATTGATATTTTAATCATAAACAAAACCGCTAAGTAATCTTAACCCTAAACTCAACCACTATCTAAACTTAATCCCAAACCTAAATATTAATCCAAAACATAACCATCCATAAGTGGCATTTGTCAGATGGTAAAAAATAACGCAGATGACTAACCTCAGTTAATTAGTTTTTATCTTCCAACTTTATTTCCTTCATCTAACTTTGTCTTCCTAAAAGTAAATGTAACAATTTTTCACTGACTGAAGTCAAATTTTTCAACAGATAAAAGTTTTAATGAGAGACACTCCGAAATTCCGGGTGGCATGGCGGTCTGTTCCATTGCCTACCAACATGGGGATCGCCGGTTCGAATCCCCGTGTTACCTCCGGCTTGGCCGGGCGTCCCTTCAGACAAAATAGGCCGTGTCTGCGGGTGGGAATCCGGATGTGGGTATGTGTCCCGGTCGCTACACTAGCGCCTCCTCTGGTCGGTCGGGGGGGCCTGTTCGGGGGGGAGGGGGACTGGGTGGGATAGTGTGATCCTCCTATGTGCTACATCCCCCTTGCAAAACTCCTCACTGTCAGGTGAAACGAAGCGGCTGGCGACTCCACATGTATCGGAGGAGACGTGGTAGTCTGCAACCCCCTCCCCGGATCAGCAGAGGGGGTGGATCAGAGACCAGGACGGCACGGAAGAGTGGGGTAATTGGCCAAGTATAATTGGGGAGGAAAAAGGGTTTTAAAAAAAAAAAGAAATGTAAAGGCCAGCACACATCAGCGCTGGCTGACGTGAATCAAAAAGGATGCTCCTACTCATTTTAGTATTGTATGTACTTGGCAAGTCCCAGATTCTCAGAACACTGTTCTATTCCCAGACACTGAATCCAGACTACAGACTTGTATTTTCTATGGGGAAAATGTTTTTTTTTTTTTTTGCTGGTTTTGCAGAGCAGTGCTAAATATGGTGCCTTTCATATGTGATGGGTGTCAGCTGGCACTTCCTGTTTGTGCTACTGACGGCACGTAACACATATCACTGAACTCGCTGCTCTGCTTCTGCACTGGTATGAGTCGGGCTTAATGCCTTCACTGGAACACAGAGCCTAATATGATGTATTACAGTATTACCATCACGCAGTGAGAATGGGTTCAAATGGATGCCACATTTTTTGGAATGTGTACACAATGTTCTAAACTTGTAGTTGCACATTGACACTGGTGTATATGTGTATGAAAGATTTAAATAATTGAACCCAAATATGGCATCTATAAGATTAAAGGTTTTGTAAAATCTTAAAAAGTTTGTAGTTCCACAACAATGTTCAGACCATGTACATAACCCAAGTTATGGAGTGGTCAAACACCACTGTAATTACCAGTATCATCATTGGCATCAGTAAATTAAACAAAAACAGAGATTGTAGTTTAAAACCTCTGGGAAGGGCAGCAGTAGCCTGGAGCACATAAAAACAGTTTTTGCACACAAAGGATTGACGGTCTGATCTACAAAAGCGCCTGCTCAAATGCCAAACTATGAAAGAAAAAAATCTGGATAGAGGACTGCGAATAAAACCCCTCCTACACAACAGTAAGTCAAGGCACTTTATTTGAGCAAGGCACTTAATTTCGAATTGCTCCATAGCAGCTGCTGGGTAGCTTGAAAGTACAGGCTGCTGATGTGTACATTTCATCTGTGACAGTGAAGTAGGCTTTTGCTGAGCGAAAAAATGTTAGACATGAATAGCCAATCTTCCCCGGATTATTCACAAAAATTCCTCACATTTTCCAAAGGTTTGCGCAGTCATGGATCGTTTCATTTGGTTTTATCATTATTGAAATATGAAGAGCTCACTGGGCAATTGCCGTGGAGTAGGCACTTACTCCACCTGGAGCTAAATTAACAAACAGGGAGGCTTAAGAAGCATGACGCAGGGATTCATTTGGGAAAATATTGTTTAGAAGTTACTCTGCTTTTTAACATACCACATACAGTGCATCGGGATTTTTAGAATCCAAAACATGAGCTCAAATGTCTGATTAGCTGTAGCAGAAAATATTGTCTTGGAAAGCCAATTGTATGTAAAGTTTGGACAAAAGACAACTGAAATGTATAATGGATTAATTGTCACTTTTAATAAATTGCTGTCTTTGAGAATCTATTCCAAATACTGCAACAAAAGAAATCAGATGATATTACAGGAAAAATGTTCCATTAATTATGTGCTTTTCAAATAGGCAACAAATATGTGTTGAGAAAATAAAGTGACTTTCTTCTCTCTTCTTCTTGTCTGTCCTTTATTTTCCTTCAGCCAGGTTCCATGTTGGTTCTTCTACCATCATTTCCTGCTTTGTGTCTCTCCTCCATGTGGACTTTGGTCTCCCTCTCTTTCTTTTGTCCTGGGGGTTCTAAGTTAGGGCCTGTTTGGTGATTTCATTGCTTGACCTGGGTGTGTAACCGATCCAGTTCCACTTCCTCCTCTTTATTTGTATTGGTATTTGTTCTTGATTAGTGGTTTCCCAGAGTTTGAGGTTGGTGATGGTGTCAGGCATGTGGATTCCAATGGTTCTTTTGCAGACAACAGTTGATGAAAGTTTGGAGTCTGTTAAGCATGTTTTAGTTGTTCTCCATGTCTCAGCAGTATAAAGCATATGGCTTTTACAGTGGAATTGAAAATCTTGAGCTTAGTGTTGAGAGAGAGATTGTCTTTGTTTTCCAGATGTTTTTCCAACTGTTGATGTTGATTCTGGCCTTGTTTACTCTTGCTTTTTCATTAGCTTCCGTGCCCCTATCCACACTTATCACACTTCCAAGGTAGGTGAAGTGCTGGACCTCTTTCAAGGTGCAGTCCCTCATGTTGACCTCGGTGTTGCAATTATTGTTCAGTCTAGGGATGTGTGTTGATTTGCAGCCCAACCTGAGCTGACATTGTAGTGAGTGTGCTGATGTTTTCTTGCAATTATTGTTGTGTGTGAGATAGCAGAGTCAGGTCGTCTGCAAAGTCAATGTCTTTTAGTTGCTCTGTTAAGGACCACTGCATGCTTGTGCATTTATTGAGTGTTGTTTGCCTTACAATACAGATGATTCCAAGCAGGAAGAGGAATGGCAAGAGCATGTATCATTTCCATACCCCAGTCAATACTTGGAATTTTTCTGGTAAAATTCATACCCTTGAAATATCCAATTTTTCCTTGGGGATGAATAAAGTATTTCTGATTCTGATTCTGAAACTGATCACTGTATTTATATGAATGTATGCAACATGTGACAAGTTGTGTTTGCTGAGCATACTGTTGTTCACATTAACTGACAAGTTATGTAGCCCAACATCTTCGCAGTTTCCATTAAAAAAAAAGCAGAGCAGACCAACCAACTACAGAGCAAGACAAACTAAGTTTCCGGTAATTCCAATAAACTTAATCCTACAAATGGGACATGTTATTGTGATTTTTATCTCAGAAAGTCTCAACCTTTCTTTTCCTCTCCTCTGCCTATTTCACTTTCTTCCTGTAACCTCCCTTAGGTACAGCCGAACCAAGACAGCCACACTCCCAGGAGAGGGTTCCTGCAGGAGGGACCCTACAGCCTGAGTACTTGTCATGGGGATGGAGTACCATCCCTGGGGTAAGAGCAGCAGCTAACTGGGGCTGAGTAGGTGAAGCCATGGCTCTCTCTCCCTGCCATTGTTCAGAGCTTCCTGCTGGATTGTTTTTGGTACATGGTGGCCAATCACTGGTGGTCTTGGATTAAACACTCACAAATGATGACAACTAAGACAATGGCTACACAAGGAGGTAGACATTTAGACACCGAAGGGGGGGGGGGGGCTGGAGTTGGTAAGAAAAATGCTTTAGTAGGTTTCAAATTCCTGCCGTTGTATCCAAATAATTTTTAGAGAATTGGGGCTCCAACCAAACAGACTGAGTTCAAACCATGTTCATGTGATGTTTTTGTCCTTGGTGTATCAGCTCAGGTTGTATAATTGAGTCATACTTATACCTGCTCTAAACTAAGATCAAAATGCCACTAAGAAATTACCCTCTTTTGGGTTTATTATTGTTCATAATCCATATATAGTACAGTCCTTTATATGCAGTTCACTGATTAGTGATTACTGATTATTTGATTAGTGTTCATTGTTGCTCTCTGCATTCATTAATGAAATTTACATATCATTCCGTAATGCCTTATTTTTCAAATTATTTTGATAATCACAGGTAAGCAGCTGCTTTTCATTGATATTGATATACATGCTACATTTTTTCCTATAGTAGAACTTTGTCTTCATGTCCCTGTATTTGAGTATCCTGCTTTGACAATGTCCTTATACTTGCAAATTCAACTGGCTGCCCATCAACTGAAACTGCATTTCAATTTGCCATATCTTTTCAAAAACATTCATCTGCTTTCTCTAAAGGTTAAACTCTTGAACAGAAGTTTGCTGGTTCCAATCCTTGTACTGGCTGTGGAAACATACTTGAGAATGACAACTGACTCCTGCTCTGCCTTCCTTTAACAGTTACCTCCATGGGAGCCACTCAGTGGTTCAACAAAGAAAAAATTCTTGTTGGCTCTGGGTAGCCTTAAGTGTGAATGTGAGGAACTGTTAGAATATGAAGCAGGGTGTCACTGGTAAAAAGTGAATGTGTCAGCTTTCCCTTGACAAATGAAGGGTGAAAAGAAATTATAGCTTGTTGTCAAAATACCAGGCTCCAACAGCACTGGGTGTTTTTTTAAGACAAACTATTTGAGTGCCTTTGTTACTGAACAAGAGTGAAATTGGGATTTACAGTATCAACTGTGTCTTGATCGCCTACTGAGAATCATATTGTCATCGGGGAACGAGCCAAGGCTGCCTCTTGGCAGGGATGAAAAACTGAAGGTAAGGAATTGGATTGGCATCAATACTGGGCTGGACTGGGCTGTCAACCGCTCATGTTCAAACACACTAACGCACACACACACACACACACACACACACACACACACACACACACACACACACACACACACAGCCAAAGAAAACAAACATGAAAAAAGTACCAACCAATCTAACCTTTATCCTAGCCCCTTTTTACAGATAAGTCAGCTGAGGTGACAAATTAGAAATTAAACTTACTTCAACACCTCTTTGTTATAAATTGTGAACACTTTATTGTTTTGAGGGCAAGAGCTGAACATGGTAAAGTGTTATAGAATTGTCAGTATTCAATAGCTATCTTTATTGTGTCCTTATCCAGACCAACCTTCATTGATTGCTCCAGCAAAATTCACTAAAATACGCTTTAAGGGGTTAGCCGAAATGCTGAGTTAGATTTAGCTGTGACCACAGAAATAAAATGGATTCGGAAAAAAAGTAAAACATCCCCTGGAGTATTCGGGAACATAGAGAGGGAAAGGTGGAGATAAGTGGTAAAAAAAAAAAAAGATTCCTCCTTTGTTCATATATTTCCATTCTTACGTTATCTTTTTTATCTTTAACAAAATCACATCCAAGCACGTATTTCATAATGTCACTGAGGTTTGCTTCCATTTTCAATCCTCAGCTGTCACCAGATGCAATGAGCTAACTTAATGTGTAAAGAGACTGGTAGCATTGCTAACCACTCTATGCAGCTACTAGCCAGAGGGCATATGTATCCACTATCATTTCTGGAAAAGCAAAGATGGTTGCCACCGAATGTCATGGACAAATTTTCCATGGATGTGAGTCTTGTTTAATGCCTGGAGAAAACAGACCAAGGTTTAGAAGGTTGAAAGATTAGAAGAGGATGGCAAACAAATCTACCTTTAATCTAAGTTCAGCCAAATGGTGCCTCTATCCTTAAGTACATATTAGCTCCCTGTGTCGGATCTGCACATTCCTATCACAAAATCACTGAATATTCCATCGTGTACATCTTAGCAGTCTAGTGGCTTGCTCTAAAAATTGGTTCTAGCGAAACAAATTTTTCTACAGTTGTTGTACAAGGTTTATCAACCACATCAGAAAACACCACCTGGAAAATGCATCCCAACCCTCAGCTTCAACTACATGACGACGTAAACCATTCTCTGGCAGCCGTCGTAAGTGTCCCGGCTGAACTGTTAACAATCGATGAGTGCTGATTCAGAGAGGAGAGTCTGTTTTATCCATCCTGATTCTGTGGTTTCTGTGGTATTTAGTTCTGCAGCCTGCTTTCTCCCAGCTCATACAGTAATGGATGGGATGGCTTTGGGGGACTACAGACACCTTGTCATCGAGCCCCAGTCAGCACTGCAGCTCTGAAATACCTGATGATTACACAATATAGGCTGATGAGTGCGCTGTGGCTTTACTTCCATGGATACTGCAGGTCGGGAACAAAAACTGGTACCAACATTTAGATGCATTTGTTTAGAACAGGACTGCACAAATAATCATGCAATGTTGAAGTTTTCAAATTAAGTGGTTGCACACTATTCTGGTATAATACAGCAAGATTTCATTACACATCGAACACTTGCTTTAGATGAAAATTAGTTGTAGGGTTGCCCACAGTGTAGTCGTCCTTAAAAAAAATTAAAAAAAAAACTTCTGTCACAATATCTTGCAAGGTAGTCAGGATTAACATTTTACCCATTGTCCTTTAATCTGATATGGGACCACTTCTGAGTGCCTGACAAATGCCAGTTGAAGCATGCATGAGGCACATTTGAAGGCCAACTCATAGTTTCAACGTCTGCATGTCCGCAAGGCTCCACTTGATGTAAATGTTGTCATCTGCCCACGTCCGCAAGGGTCCGTGCGGACCCCTAAGCACATGTCCATGCGCAGAACAAAATTTGTGACTGTATGGACTGTACACATAGCAAGTGCGCCAACTGCACAGGCTCCAGATAACAAAATGGATGCTTGTTTTGAGGAGAGGTTGTGTGAGGAGCTCCACCATTACCCACATCTATATAATTTGGCTTTGAAAGAATACAAAGACAGCCAAATGGCGTTAAGACTCCTGGCGAGAAAACACGCAAACGCTTGAGAGAGATGAAAATGCCTGCTGTCAAAAGCGGAAATATCTGCAAGAAAGGTATGTAAAGGCCAAGCAAGGTGGGCAAACAGTGTCATGGTGCATAACCGCCACTAACTGGAATGCAGTGTGGATCGGGAAATGCGCATGCGTGGAAAACCGTACTGACACGGACTCTCAATTGTAGTATGAATGGAACCCATGCGCGTCCGTGTGACCATTACAAGTCTGCAGCTGTCCGTGGAAAATATGTCCGAGCCTTAACGAGCCTACACAACTGATACTGCGCCTGCCTGGGGGGGAAAAACAGAGGGTTAATACTTTGTAGAGTGACTTCAAATTACTAAAGAGTTCACGGCATCATTCTGGTCCAAGATTGCACAGTAATGGCTAAAATGATCATGAAAATTACTTCACTTGCTCTTGCCCACATGAATATTGATCAAAATTAAAACTCTCAACTAACTGGGAGACTTAATTTTAACAGCACCTTTGGTATTTTTTTCCAAATCTTGACTTGCTTCATGTGTTTGGAGTCAGTGGCATGCTCAGTCCTCTCTGTAGTTAAGTAATATATTTTTTGTTGGGTGCTCTTTGGTCCAAGGTTAGTAGTTTCAGATGAGAAAAAGAGAACAAATCTCTCTGACCAAGGCACTCCGTGTAATTAAAATGTCTTTATTGGAACTTGGACATATCCAAAAAGGACCTAAAAATGCCCACGCATAGCGGCTCGGGCCTTCTTCAGGGCAAACAGCACACTATGCCCTGAAGAAGGCCCGAGCCGCTACGCGTGGGCATTTTTAGGTCCTTTTTGGATATGTCCAAGTTCCAATAAAGACATTTTAATTACACAGAGTGCCTTGGTCAGAGAGCTTTGTTCTCTTTTTCTCATCTTGACTTGATTATTCCTGTGAACTATCAACTGGAAATAAATCAATATCAGATGACATATTACCAAATTCTGTCTTGACTAAATGTGAAAGCTAAACTCATGTTATATGATTCCAGATTATTTTATTGTATTTTATTGTTACTGGTGGCATCTTCTTTTCTTGAAACCTCTCCTTTGTCTTCCAAACTAAAAAAAATGCTCAAAGAACATTGGGTCTACGTCAGTTCATTTTGACAATTTCTCTGCAGTAAAGAGAATCTTTTTTTATATGAATATAAAACTTCAGCCTCCAATTTAAAAAAAAATCATTTTTTCCTATAGTAGAACTTTCTCTTCACATCCCTGTATTTGAGCATCCTGCCTCGACAATGTCCTTGTGCTTGCAAATTCAATTGGGTGCCCATCAACTGAAACTGCATTTCAATTTGCCATACCTTTTCAAAAACATTCTTCGGCTTTCTGTAGAGGTTAGACTCTTGAACAGAAGTTTGCTGGTTCCAATCCATGCACCGGCTGAGGAAACATGGTTGGGAATGACAACTGAGTCCTGCTCTGCCTTCCTTTAACAGTTACCTCCATGGGAGCCGCTCAGTGGTTCAACAATAATAACAAAAATTCTGGTTGGCTCTGGGTAGCCTTAAGTGTGAATGTGAGGAACTGTTAGAATATGAAGCAGGATGTCACTGGTAAAAAGTGAACATCTTCTCAGTCAGCTTTCCCAGGACACATAAATCCATTAGCTGAACCACTTGTCCTGTTTTCAGGGTCGCGGGGATGCTGCAGCCTATTTCAGCATGTCACTGGGCGGCAGGCGGGGAGACACCCTGGACCGGCCGCTGGTCCATTACAGGGCCGACACAGTCACACTTAAGGACAATGTAGTACGGCCAATTCACCTGACTTATTTGTCTTTAGACTGTGGGAGGAAACCGGAGCCCCTGGAAGAAACCCACGCAAACACAGGGAGAACATGCGAACGTTGAAAAAAATTATAGCTTTATTATAATTCAGAAACAAAATCTCACAGTATCTCAACAGCAAAATTTAACTCAGCTCTGCTCCCTCATAACCGTGATGCTTCATTAAATGCTGTTTTTGCTCCGTTTTGAATAGCCTTATTTCGATGCTTAAATTAAACTTCTAATTCTGACTGTTGATTTGATATTGATCGTTCATTGCTAACACAGGTGGGATATAAATGGTAGGATATAACAGGCTACAGAATCCCCGCGACCCTGAGAGCAGGATAAGCGGTTTGGATAATGGATGGATGGATATTTGTTTGAAAATTATGACAGGCTTATTTTTATTGACAGTGTTAAATATTTGTGCCCTGTCTGTTACGTCGATGGAAGGGATGCCATGATTACAGAAAGAAGAAAGCCAGTTTATTTTACACTGTATTCTTACAAAGACTCATATTCTTACAATGAATTTGTTCTCTGCATTTAACCTATTCCACTGTACAGCAGCAGTGGACAGCTGCAGCACCCGGGGACCAACTCCAGCTCTTCCCTCCATTGCCTTGGTCAGGGGCATCAACCCTAACATGCATATCTTTTTTTTTCTTTTTTTTTTGATGGTGGGAGGAAACCCACGCAGACACTGGGAGAACGTGCAAACTCCACACAGAAAGGACCTGGGATGGCCTGGAGTTCGAACCCAGGACCATCTTTCTGTGAGGCAACAGTGCAAACTAGTGCCACCCAAAAAAAGGAAATCAGGAAATACAGGAAGTCCTTTCCCACACTACACAATATATAGATGTTGTATTATATACATTTCGTTTAAGTCACTGCTTAGGTCAGCAACGACGCGCTGTTTTGAGTCTCCTTGCTGCAGTTAGCTCACCTACGGGTGCCGATGAGTATATCTCATCCTCTTCCTGGTTGTCTATTTCTTTAATTACAGCTCTTTTAAAAGACCATTCTAAGGCTACAGGAATATTATCAGGCAATTTTTCACTGACCCATACACCTCACTACAATTTGGTTGCAACGCTGATGATCTAAGAACTCGATCTTATTTTACCATAAAATTCACATTGACTGACTCCAATGACATGCATGTCAACACACCGCACTTAAATCTATAAGTGAACACTTGGAATGGCGTTGTGAGTCCGTCTCCAGCACGGGAGTGCATCTGCGAAACGCTTCGTGGTGCAGTGCAGTGACCTAGTTAGCGTGATTTGGTTTATCATAAACTTTAAGGGGCTTTCCACAGCTAAAACCCATAATTAACACAGAATCATCTGATATCTGCAAGCCTCTCTGTCCCTTTGAACCACATGTGAGCTTCCCTTGGGATGAATTTCATATGTTACCACGTAAGATGCCAGCGTGTCTCCAACGCTCTAATTCCATCAGTGCAGATTCCTGCACATAGAGACAGTGACTGTCGTGACTCGGTACGCAGCTGGTCAATTTCCTGTGGCAAAAAAACAGCTTGTATAACCACTAGTGACTTCAGACAGGCTTCTGTGCGAGTTTCAGTGAAGGTAGCGGGATTGCCTTGATAAGGGAATCCCGCTACCTTAAGACGTATAAAATCTCACGCCCATTTCTTTCTCTTCTGACTAGAACTTCTCACCAGCTCAATGCCATATATGAAGAATGAGGAACCGACAAAAAGGAAGCGTTGTGTAATGAAAAAAATGCTGCTCGCTCAACAAAGAAAGCATTGCTTCCCCTTTTTTTTTCTTGCGAAGTTCAAAGTGAGCCACCGCTTGCTGGTTTTCTAATGTGTTTGCGAGACGGGAGTGCGTAAGAAAGTTGGCGTGTTGCAGAACATTCAAATACCATGGACACATGTACGGGGCCGTGCACATGATATTTATCCATTACTGCCTCATCGGCACCAGCTAAATGAGTTTTCAAGCACATTTTTAAAAGCGGTACACTAAATTACTAGACTGCTTAATATCTTTTCAAGCTCCCATCTTGGCAAATATGCCTACTATTCCATCTCTTCCTCCCACCTTGTCTCAAGCAGATACAAGGCTTAAGTCATTATTTTCTCCTTTAATTGCCACAGCCATCTTGACTGTTCTCTCTCCGAGCGGCCCCCTCATCAGCTGTGCACATCTCGCAATGATTGGCACACATATACATTTGGAGAAAAAGACTAAGAAGTTGACATTTTGATTTAAGTACTGTAAATTTAACATTTTCTTCTGAGGTGCTCCAAAAATGAAAATGCTGAGGACTGTTGAAGGGCAGCGCGAGAACCCCTGTTGTCTGTGCATCATGTCGTTACTGTGCACGTTGTAAAATATGTCTCAGCCCAAGGCCGAATCAAATTAGTATTGACTAAGACATGCAAATGGGGGCATTCAATCTTGTGTGTGTGTGTGTGTGTGTGTGTGTGTGTGTGTGTGTGTGTGTGTGTGTGTGTGTGTGTGTGTGTGTGTTCCTGCACATGTGCGTACTTGTACGTAAGTCAGTCATCAACAGTGTCCTTTGATGGTCTGTGTTTGTGTGTCAGCGTCATGCACACATCCAACTTGTGTATTTGTGTGTCCATGGTCTTGCACATGTATATGTACACTTGACTGTCAGTGTGAGTAAGTCTACCTAGATTTGGTCCTGTGAACTTTTTTATGTTCTGCATATGTCTTGACAGCGTTTGTTTGTGTGTGTGTGTGTGTTTGTGTGAGCAAGCTTATCCCTATTGATGTGAATGTGAGTTTTTGTCTGTATCTGTCCAGTTTCTCGGCTGAATTAAATGGGTTAGAGCTGGGCGATCAATAAATGAGAGTTGTGTGTGTGTGTGTGTGTGTGTGTGTGCGTGCGTGCGTGCAACTGCTCTCACCTCGTTGCCGTACATCATGAGGTGGTGTGTGGTGATGAGGGCTTTGAAGACCACCACCCAGCTGGAGTTAGCCGTGCGCTCAAACAGCGTGTCCGCCAACTGGGGAATACTCACGTTCATCTCATTGGTACAATGGATCAGATCTGGTAGACACAAAGAAATAACACACACAAACACACACGTGAGGAAAAACCCTGCTTAGATGAGCCTAATCGAGGACAACAGCAAACTGCTTTGACGCCTAAAAAAAAAGAAAATAGAGAAATCCAAAAAGCCAAACACAGAAAGGTACAAGTTGCACAAAAGCAAAATGAATTCTGCAATCCTTAAGCTGTACATCCAGCTTCGTTTTTGATGCTTTGTCACCGGCACACTTAATAAAGTTGCGAATATCCAGACGATGAACACCTCTGTAGCCGCCTATTTGGATGGTTACTGTCTGGTAGGATTTTCCCGGGAAAAATGACAGCATATAACATTTAATGTCTGCACCATAGAATCCAAATGTGGATGAATAAGGCAGGTGGCGGTGAGCTTGGCGAGGAAGCTAAGTTGTTGTGGCTAACCAGCAGATGTAACAGAACAAGCCTGGAGAACAATCACTCGCAAAAACTCGGGTTCAACTATGTTTTTCTGCTGGAGGGGGCATCAAAGACATGCAACAAGACTCGGTTTCATTTCAGGTTGACTGATCAAACAGCGACGCAGCTGAGAGTAGGCCATCTCCGCAGACGACTTCAGAAATCTTTAGGATCGAAGCTCTGAGCATGTAAGCTTTCCTCGCCCCCCCCCGGCCTTCCCACTTTCAACGCGCTCGTCTCTCCCACCCCGACATGCGGCATCTCGTCGCACGGTAACAAGGTTCGCGTGTCGCTCATAGTGACGAGGGAGAAATTGAACGTTCCAGAACCTGAGGGGGATGGACAGAGGGAAATTGAACCTTGCGGCTCAAGAATGCTGAGCTTTGAAACGCAGACTCGAAAACGAGAGAGGGGCAAAAGAAATACATCAAATGGGGAGGAAAGAGGGAGACAGAGAGAGAGGGAGAGAGAGAGAGAGGCACAGGGTCTACTTCAAATGGTGTCATGTTGTAATGCAGAGACACATGCATACGCTCACTAGCTCACACAACACAGCATGGGCACCTAGACACACAGACATGCACGCACACACACACACACACACACACACACACGGCTCAATAACACAAACACAGGAAAATCGATCAGTCACACAAAAAAATCAGGGCATTTCTTTCCTTGAGCACACCCTTCTCCTTTCATCCCATCTTCTACACCCCACACCCCCCCCCACACACACACACACTCTTCCTTTTTGCCCCTCCTTCCTTCACCCAGTTCTTTGTTCTGCACCACAGGACATTATGGGCTGCTGGCTCCCCACACCTGGTAACTACGGAAACGGCTTCTTGTTGGACTGTAGCAGGGGGAGCCCCAATGGGAGGCTTCATGCTCATAATCCACGCACGCGCGCGCGCACACACACACACACACACACACACACACACACACACACACACACACACACACACACACACACACAGTCTTTCAGGGGAGCGTGTCTTCACCCTCTTCCTCACTTAATTAACACAGTACCAACCCCAGACGTGTGTGCCCACCCACCCACACACCCACACCCACACACACACGCGAGACTTTCAGTCTAGCATATTTCCCACTGCCCACTCACCATGCAATATTTAATTAACACAAACACTGTGAAATAATGTAACACAATGTTTAAGTACAGAATATTCACTTGGCTGCGGCAGTGTGACTGACCAGCAACCAGAGCCATGCCTTGGGGGTAATAGGGAGTCCATTTAAATTGCACTCTTCAGCAGATAGACTTATGAGGAGATAAATCTTAAGATCCCGAGCCTGTGGAGAATGTACTCCTATTCGGCAACGTCCCAACCGGCACAATGAACTAGCCTAGCATTTAGACAGAAGCCTAGTTCTGGGGGCATCCGGGTAGCGTGGCGGTCTACTCCTTTATTCTTTATTTCAGATCCCCATTAATCATCACCTCAGCAGCGACTATTCTTCCTGGGGCCTGCCTTCCAACACAGGGATTGCCGGTTCGAATCCCCATGTTGCCTCCGGCTTGGTCGGGCGTCTGTACAGACACAATTGGCCATGTTTGCAGGTGGGTAGCTGGATGTGGGTATGTGTCCTGGTCGCTGCACTAGGGCCTCCTCCGGTAGGTCAGGGTGCCTGTTCGGGGGGGGGGGGGGATAGCGTGATCCTCGCACGCGCTACGTCCCCCTGGTGAAACTCCTCACTGTCAGGTGAAAAGAAGCGGCTGGTGACTCCACATGTATGGGAGGAGGCATGTGGTAGTCTGCAGCCCACCCCGGATCAACAGAGGGGGTGGAGCAGCGACCGGGACGGCTGGGAAGAGTGGGGTAATTGGATGGATACAATTGATAATTGGGGGAAAAAAGGTGGAACCCCCCCCCCCCCACCAAATAAAAAAGAAGCCTAGTTCTGTCTCTCTCTGGATACACTTGATTAGTGCCAGCAGGCTTGGATGACTGGAGGAGTGGCGGAGAGTCAGTTTCTTGCACCGTGTGAGCAGCCATCTTCTGTGAGTTTCTACATACACATCAAGTGCAATGACGCCCTGAATCAAGTTGTAAACTGAGGTGGGAGGATTACTGGAGTCAGCCAGATATGCTTAACCACGTTATTTGAAAAGTCCTACAGACAGCTCAGGCCATAATGTGAGCCCTCCCATTTTTGAAATCTTTTTTTTTTTTGGGGTGGGGATGGGGGCGGTCAAACTTCTCAGTATTGAAGTGATAAGAGAACTCTTTGCTTGTGCGAGTCTAAATGACGCCCAACATTTTAATGGTCTCTGGATTAAAAAAAAAGAAGAAAAAAAAAAGAAGTAAACCCAACCTTTAACCCACTCCGTTATCTACGCACCTCTTAACGACGGCTAGAGCGAGCGGTGTTATTTATTTATTTATTTCCAATTGTCTGTTTTCTTTTAAATGTATTCCCATCATTGCTTCATTATGTTTGACATTTTGCTGCATGTCAATTGCCCTTAAGGGCGATAATAAAAGCGGAGCAAAATTCCAACACCGCTCTCACGTTTCCTCTTTTGCTTTCAGTCTCCCTCTCCCTCGCTCGCCTTTATTTTTTACGAGCCACGCTCATGTTTTTTCATCAGTCCGTCCAGGGTGGTGTGTGAGAGAGGAGCACGAGATGTAACTGATTAGGTCCTGGGGGACTCGGTCGGGGTGTGTGTGTGTGTGTGTGTGTGTGTGTGATAATGTAATGTTGGTATGTATGCTGACTTAGCCAGGCAGCGAGGAAGACATTAGACACCACCGATTCAAAACCAGAGAGTACAGAAAGAGAGACGACGGAAAGATCTAGACAGAAATAAAACGAGTAGCGAGAGGAAGGGGGGAGATAGGGAAAAAAGGAATGTGGGGGAGAGAGAGAGAAAAAGGAGGGGGAAGGAAAATAGGAGGAGAAAAAGGACGTGCGCAAAAACGAAATAGAAGACAGGAGGCCGGGACGAGGAGAAGGTAAGAGGAGGTGGTAGGGAGAGAGAGATACAAAAGAGAGAGAGAGGAAGAGAGAGAGAAATCCTCCTGGGTGTGTGGGTCTCTTCATCCAGCCAATCTACAAAAACCCACACAAGGCTCAACAAGCCTCCTCTGCTCTCACCAACTCGCCGCCAACTAGGACCATGACTGACAGGTCCAGGGCTTAACCATCTTTCACCGCTTCCAGTCAACAGTCACCAAGTCCCAGCGTGAATGGATAGATAGATAGATAGATGGATGGATGGATGGATGGATGGATGGATGCAGACACAACGGCTTAAGGAAGTAATAAATGCTTTCACCACTTCATGGTATTTCAGCCTTGATTCATAATGGATTATGTACGGGAGAATCCATAAATTGTGTGTTAAAGGATTTGTACATTCGATGCGGAGGTAAAAGTTAGCCGCCGAGCTAAAGCTCTGATGTTTACCGGCAGGAATTGGTACCCAAACCCGGTATTAAACGGGTGCCGGTGCTAAATTATTAAAGACCAAAGTATTGATAAGCTCCAACGTTAACGGTTCTGCCATCGGTATTGGAGAAATTAAGAAAATAAATGTCCTGTTTATTTAGGCTATAAAAATGTCATCTTTCGCCTTTTATCTCACCAACTCCGTTTCCAGTTTACAATAAGACTGAGACATTTATGATGCTTTTTCACTATTCCCACCCCACCCCCAACACACACACAAATACACACACACACAGAGCTCTTAATGACAATGGCATAGAGAGAACTAAATGGTCAAAATTATACTTTACTAGAGTCTATCCATCCACTATCCCAGCCGCTTATCCAAGTTCGGGTCGTGGAAAGCTGGAGCCTATCCCAGCAGTCATTGGGCAGCAGGCGCGGAGACATCCTGGACAGGCTGCCAGTCCATCACAGGGCCGACACATTCACACCTACGGACAATTTAGTACGGCTGATTCACCTGGCCTACATGTCTTTGGACCGGGGGAGGAAGCTGGAGCACCTGGGGGAAACCCCCGCAGACATGAGGAGAATATGCAAACGCCACACAGAGGACGACCTGGCATGACCCCCAAGGTTGGACAACCCTGGGGGGGGGTTCGAACCCAGTACTTTCTTGCTGTGAGGCAAACGTGCTAACCACTGCGCCACTGTGCCGCCCTTCACTAGAGCCGATGTTGACAGTGCTCATTGCCACAAATGCAACAAGTCTTTTGCATGTCGGGGCGGAAACACAAGCGATCTATCGAAACATCTAGACTGAAAGTCCATCAAATACAGTACCATTAAAGTCCTGGATGAAGCAGTATCGGCAAGACTAACAGTACCATTCAAATCTTAACCACACCCATCCCTATAGAACGGGCTTGCTACCGACTCAGCATGTTGCTATGGTTACATAGCGAAACTGTGGCCAGCGCAGGAGTTTAGGACAGTCAATCAACTGTAGCTTAACTAGGTGTGCATTATACAGTTTTTAATGCACCGTCTCCAGCCAATCAGAAACCAGGATTCTTTGTGACCATGCTATAAAATGTTTTAACCAATGATATGCACTCAATAACCCTGTTAACCTTTAAATGAAGTGAGGCACAGCCGAATCCCTTTAAATGTCCTCAGGCTGTCCCTTCCACCTGACACTTTGCAGAAACGGCACAAATCATCATCCACCTAATGCCGTCCAAAACCAAGAAACATGGCGGTGGCAGCGTCATGGTTGTGGTGCCTTTATTCAGCGGCAGGGACAAAGAAAATTGTAGGGATGGAGGGAAAAGGGGGACGGAGCCAGATTCAGACACATTTTTAAGGCGAACCGGCCTCAATTTGCCAAAGAATTCAAAATCAGGGGAACGGTTTATGTTTCAATAGGACGACGAGCCAAAGCAAGACAGCCAAATCAACAATGGCGCGGAATCAGCACAAGAGTGTGAAAACCGTTGAGCTTCCTGGCTTAAGCCCACACTTGCATCCCACATAAAAAAACTATGTAATGACGGGCTGAATTGAAGAAAAATGACAAAACCCAGATGTGCCAAACAGATCCAGATGTATCCAAATTACAAGTCTAAATTCTAAGTGCCGCCAGAGATTCCTCTGCCAAGTGCTGATGCAGCGAAGACTTATTTAAATGAGATAGCTCTGATTCAAGTTTAATCGATTTTGAATTTCAGACTGCAAAATCAGACGCAGAAAACTTCAAGGGGACTGAATACTGTTTGAAGGAACTGCAAATAGAGAACAACAGGTTGACCGATAGGCAAATCAACAGACATACAGGAGGAAATGGATAGAGCTCAGCTTCAACTGTCCGAGACAGAAAAGTGCTGTTTCATGCTAGTACAAAACAGCTACAAAAACAAATCTTAACACAGACAGAGACACGCGCGCACACACACACACATACACATTCAGGGGGTGGGGGGGATAGACTGCCAAGTATAAGAGGTGATCTCACTCGCCACAGGAACCTCCTCTGTTCCTCTCCTCAGAAATCCATTGTTATTGGCCTACAGTCAACCTCCCCAACCTCTCATTGGCCCAGACCAGATACTTCCTGGTACCGAGACATTATTGTGTGAGCTGGTACCACTATACTGAGAACTAATGATGGGGGAAGTGAGTATGTGTGCAAACGGGATGAACTCACTCTAGTAGCACTTATCCATGAACCGAGATGCAGAGGGTTCAATAAAGATCAACAGTTAAACGGAGAAGAGCAAATGCATAATTTTATTCTTTCACATTTCACAAGTATTCTAACAGTTAAAGGGCTGGTAGTTAGTAAGACCAATTAAGCAAGTAAGGATTTGCAAGAGAGTAAAAGAAAGATACTGTACAGGGCTGTACATGCAGCACGTGCAACAGGAAAAAAAAATCAATCCCTGCGATGAATGAATTTACCGCAGTCGCACTCCTGCGATACAGTTTTGTGTGAGACAGAGCCGCTTGTTTGTGTGAAGTGAGAGTTTGTGTGGGAGGTGAAGGGGCATCGCTATTCAACTTGGTAGCTGTAGTCTACTGTGCGATTAAAAATCATGTCTCCGGCTGTGTAGACTCTATAACATCCAACATCAATTCCCACAATTCCTAGGCGGAGTCCGCTCAGTGTGAGCGTGGATTTTCGGCACAAAAATCAATAAAAATAAATAGGGAGAGGACAGTGCTTTTGTTTTCCCTAGTAGCCATCAGTAGCCATGCTCAGTACCGGAAATGGCGGGCGGTGGAACAACCGAAGTGACAGTGGAAACTACTCAGCAAGAGAAAAAGAATGCCGTTGAAGGAGGAGGCAAAGAAGAGGCAAAGAAGGTGAAGCGGGGGAGTGATATAAACAGAGGTATAACAAGAGTGAACCTTGGACGGGCATTCGCTCAATGGAGCGAGCTGGTTGTATCAAACTCTGTTTCCCCATACAGATGTTTCCCCTTAGTCAAACAAAAGTGTTCACATGGAAACAGGTAAGCTATCAGTTACGATTAGGTTAAGGTAAGCGTTAGGTTTAGCTTAGAGTTATGTTGACTTTGGGCTAAGGTTAAGGTTAATCAAGTCCCAGTGCTGTATCGAACAGTGGCTAGGGGGAAACCGAGGTCGATAGGGAAGCAGCATTCAATACAACATCCAGGACTTGAGAGGGTTCCAAACCAAAACTCAGTTGGCATTCTTTCTACTGGATCAGTAAGTAACACAACCTGCCTTCTTATTAATACTACCGAATGTTTTACTCTGCCTTTATCGGAGCACTGAGATCGGCGTTTCTAGTTCAAACTGGGATTCTTACAGTTGTTTCTTGCTTTGGACAGTAGCCGGGTTGCTAATAAACAGAAAGCGAAAATGAAGTTGGAATCTCTAATCAGAATAACTTCAGTCGGGTTGAAGACATGTTGTCCATGTAACCGCAGCGATTGATGGGCTGAGTGAAAGCAGAGACTGAGTGAGAGAATTCTACATAGTAGGGCTGGGCAGTATGGGCAAAATCAAATATCACGATATTTTTGACCAAGGGTGGCACGGTGGCGCAGTTGTTAGCATGGTCGCCTCACAGCAAGAAGGTCCTGGGTTCGAGCCCCGGAGTGGTCCAACCTTGGTGGGTCATCCCAGGTTGTCCTCTGTGTGGAGTTTGCATGTTCTCCCCGTGTCTGAATGGGTTTCCTCCGGGGGCTCCGGTTTCCTCCCACAGTCCAAAGACATGTAAGTCAGGTGAATTGGCCGTACTAAACTGTCCCTAGGAATGAATGGGTTTGTGTGTGTGTGCATGTGTGTCGGCCCTGTGATGGCCTGGTGGCCTGTCCATGGCGTCTCCCCACCTGCCGCCCAATGACTGCTGGAATAGGCTCCAGCATCCCCACGACCCTAAGAGCAGGATAAGCGTTTAAGATAACGGATGGATGGATGGATTTTTGACCAAATAGCTCAAAATCCATATTTTGATGATACTGTAGAGATGACTATTAGTGCACTCACAAAATATTTACACACTGAACCCCCCCCCCTTTTCACTCCAATTGTACCCAGCCAATTACCCCACTCTTCTGAGCCGTCCCAGTCGCTGCTCCACCCCCTCTGCCAAGCCGGAGAGGGCTGCAGACTACCACATGCCTCCTCCCATACATGTGGAGTCGCCAGCCGCTTCTTTTCACCTGACAGTGAGGAGTTTCGCCAGAGGGATGTAGAACATTGGAGGATTCCGCTATTCCCCCCAGTACCCCCTTCCCCCTGAACAGGCACCCTGACACAACCGGAGGAGGCGCTAGTGCAGCGACCAGGACACATACCCACATCTGGCTCCCCCCCGGCAGACACGGCTAATTGTGCCTGTAGGAACGCCCGACCAAGCCGGAGGTAACACGGGGATTCGAACCGGTAATCCCCGTGTTCATAGGCAACGGAACAGACCGCTACGCTACCCGGACAAACACTCATTAGTAATGTGGATATGATGTCCAAACAGGTAGACAAATAATATAACAGCTAGAACAGTCTAATAAGCTCAGAAAATTGCATCTCTTTACTGTAATAACGTCTTTAAAACCAGGAATAGACAACACTTATATGTCATAAATATATTACATTATCCAAAATCCCAGATGAAATCTAGACTTATCGCACAAAATCCTCATAATATCCATATATTGCCCAGCCCTACTACAGAGAAAAATAGATAAAATAGTATACAGATGAATATGTAAATTGAGTAGGCTAAGAAGCAAGGCAAAGAGAGAGAGAGAGAGAGAGAGAGAGAGAGAGAGAGAGAAAGAGAACACATGGCCTGGGTGATATTTTTTCTTTTAACTGTGTCCTCTCTTCTTCTCATCCCTCTTTAACTCCCACCTTCGAACAGTACTCTTATTCCTCTTTTATCTCCTTGCTCTTTCCTTCTGGTCTGCGAAGTAACTTCTCAGAGAGCTCCTTCTTCCTCTCTACATGTGCCTTAGCCTGTCTCTCTCCCTTTCTTTCCGCCTGTCTTACTCTTTCTTTTACCGTCACTGTCTCCATCTCTCTCTGATGTGATCTTACCGTGTTTTTCCATCTATTTTGGCACAAAAGTATGCTTTATTTTTTTTATGAGGTCCCTGTTTTTCCCCACTTTATGCATTCCTAATCCAACCCTGACTGTCCTGTCCTAGCCTCTCCTACCGTTCCTTCGTTCACCCCACTCCTCTTCCTCCTCTGTACCTCCTCTCTCTGTTCCCTCTCCTCATCCTTGCTTTCCTCACCTTTCATGGATCTCGGTTTCTTCCATAAGAGACATACACTGCCATGATCAATTAAAAAGTGGCAGCAATGGCTGGCTGTTGGGGTGGGGGCATGGGAAATGCCCAAAACCTATAGAGGGCTCCCACTGGAGTACATTTAAAAGGTAGGCACCAGCAGCCGCCCTGTCAAGAAACTAAAAGAAAATTTGCACTCAACTCCTGAGTCCTGTTCTGAAGGGATTAGTTTAACATGGGGAGGGGGCCTTTTCAGTAGCTCCAATCCAGCGAAGAAGAACAACGGTGTGTGATTACTGCAAGACTGTCATCCTAGTGGGAGTAACAGCAACAAAACAAAACGACTCCGACAACCCCATCCAAGCAGAGGCATTTATCCTACACGATTTCTGGTACCGGTCACATCAACCCGACTGCATTTGAAGCAATTCCCCAATTGACCTTTTAGCCGTTTCCTCTTAGCCACATGATGCGTTTGTTCTGAATGTTGTTTATTCTTTGATGAATTATGGGTGGAAGATGCGCAGGGGACATACAGCTGAAAATCAAAATGTCTCCCCAGTTATTTTTGAGCATCCATGTGATGTAATTAATGTTTCTGCCACCAAAAAAAAAAGGGAAGAATTAGGCTATTGCAGAAATAGCTCTAATGAGACATCCAACACACGTCACTAGTAATTCCTTTGAGGTGTGTGTATTTATAGCAGTCAGGCAGCCAAGTACATTTCGGGAATACTCACTCACTGCACATCGAGGGCTAGGGGGAGACAATCCTCAACCCGGAGGATTGTGAGTCAAGCCCCTGCATTCGGTAAGCGTACGCCCTGCTGGGTGGCCTGTGAGCAAGTCACTGAATCCTAAAAAGCTCCAGGGGCAGGGCTCTCACCTCCCACATGAGAACGGGCACACACAGGGACAGGGCAAGCATCGTCTGAAATTCGATCCACACATTTCATGCCAGGAAGTCCATGTGTACGATGCAGTGTAGTCATCTGGAGATGTCACTGCTTTGAAAACCTCTCTTCTGGGGAGGCTTTTAGATTAGCATGATAATGCTGTGTAACAAGAGGGCTCGCTCACACACGCACACACACAAATCAAAAACACACACACACACACACACACACACACACACACACACACACACACACACACACACACACACACACACACACACACACACACACACACACACACACACACACACACACACACACACACACACACACACACACACACACACACACACACACACACACACACACACACACACACACCCCAAGTGGTCAAGTAATGCCCCAATCTGGCGAAGATTAGCGTGACAGTATTAGCGCCCTGGCCTGGCAGATATCAGTAATCTCTGTCTGTCTCTTCCTATGGGTTACCGACTGTGGACGGGGGATCACCTTCCAAAAAAAGCTCCTTACTCCATCTCCCCCTTCACTCCTTCCTACCTGCCTGCTCACCTCCAGGACACCCCCCCCCCCCGTTTCAGAATCCTCTCGAGGATGAGAGGAAAGAGGAAGAAAGTGTGTGTGGCAGGGACGGGGGTGAGAGGAGAGGAATGACTGCTTGTGACAGGAACGGGGGGGGGGGTAGAATGGTGGCGCAAGGAAAAAGGGAAGGGGAGAGAGAGGAGACAGCAGAGGTGAGTCTATAAATAGTCAGGCTGTGGCTCTATAATGTTCATTCTCCCTTTGAGATTTTTAAGAGAGCCATTTTTCCTCGCCTTTGTGTCTCAGTCACTCTCAGGCACGCACACACACACACACACATACATACAGACTTTAGGTCCCTCTCAAACTGCACTGCTTTTCATGGGGGATTCTGGAAATCTTGTCAAGTGAATAGGATTGAAGTCTGAGACTCTCTGTCACGTGTGTGTGTCCTGATGGAATGTCGGCCGGTCTCTGACTGAAACCGAGGGACACCAACAGAGACTGGCAGACACACACACACACACACACACACGCACACACACACGCAGGTGGAGAGAAACAAGCTGATGAACCCAGCCAAAGGCTGTGAGAAAAGGTGGCTAAAAATAACCCAACACCAGCACAGGAGGATAACAGAGGAACTGAATGTTCCATAGCACACACTCACAGACACTCTGACAGACACACTCAGACTGAAGCACTCTCACCAGAGACCAGACACCTCACCACTTCTCCCTATTGTCTCTCTCTCACACTCTCTTCCTCCCTTTAATCCACACACACTATCCCACTTACTCACTCACTGTCTCCCTCACACACTCTTTTAACCTACTCTCTCTCTCTCTCTCTCTCTCTCTCTCTCTCTGTATATATATATATATATATAGAAAATACACACATGTGCATACACAAGCACACACACACACTGTCTTTACTTTTTCGCTTGCCAACTCAACTATCACACACTCACACACACACATATACACACACGCCACACGCCCGTGTGTTCCCTTGGGGTCCCACTTGAAACAGACATCTTCAGACAGTCAGCAGTAAGCCTTTTTCTCCACTCCCTGCTGGCTCACACCGGGCCTATCTCTGCTATGCAGGCAGGGAGGGGTTTCCCAAGCTGTTTGCATAGCGCCGTCCTCACCTACCAACCACCAAAGACAGGAGACATCCCCACCCAGTCAATCGTAAGCCATACCCGTGATCATTCGAGATCCACAGGAGAGCCGTTAGGGTCCTTAAATGCCCTTAAAGCCCATTTGAAATGTGCAAAATGCTGTGAACCCTTCCCGTAATATAAAACTGTGGCTGCAGAAAAAAAAAAGCATTTAATATGCTGATGATATAAGTGTGAATGCGACGAAGAGCAAGAGAGAGAGAGAGAAAATTTTCAAGGGTTTGTGGAATTTCCCTCAGAAATGAATGGCAGCCATGTGGTGTGAATAACATGTGGTAAAGATAGAAAAAAATAAAATAAAAGGTTGTGTCCCTGTCTTGTCCACAGCGCCACAGCCTTGGTTATGCAGTGGCGTGCAATAGACTGTAATGCATTGGCCCAAACTTGCAACAGCCATTAAATGCTAGCATGCTCCCTTCAGCAGGCCCCCCGAGTTAGTGACATTATTTCTCAAGTAACACTAGTACAGACACACCAGCACCAATGACATGCTATCACAGACACCGCCACACATGTAAACATGGTACTCAAACACACTAATGTCCGCACCTATTCCCACGCTGCTGCACAAACGCACTCATGCATGCACAATCGTGAGTGCATGCAGATTCCTCTACCACCATTACCGGTGTCCATGTTGGTGATCCACCCATTGTGCACTTATACTAGTTGCACTTAACATGACACACACTCCTGGCTATATCTGCGATACCGACTTGTCCAGCGACTTCGTAATGTGAATCTCCTACCATTCGGTATGGGAGGGATGTACCTAAGGCACATTTATACTAACTGCATTCGACATGGCATGCAAATGTGCACATTAGCAGAAAACCAAGGTGACCCGTAAACACTGTACCTGAAAATCTGCCCTGCAGCCAGAATGGGCCCCGGCTCGATACGGAGGACGTGAGCAACCAACAAAACACAAACCTTCTAAAACACACAGAAAACAAGCACGAGCATTCTTTGAAAAAACGCAGACACAGAGACAGACACTCAAATTCACAGCTGTACAGAAAAACGTGGACAGACAACACATGCTCAGACACACACAGACACGGAGTCTCTAAACCACAGAAAACCAGTCAAGAGTGGTAGTGCAGAGATCCGTTCTAGCAACACATCAATTCGTCACGTAAGCATAACCTAGTTTTACGGTTTGACTAAAAATGGACAGAGGGTCCCGCAACATACTATCAAAAGCTATGCAGGCCCGCGGCTTAGTCAGCCAGTCTAAATGGCAGAACATGTTGACTTTCACTGATGTGCCTTGGCTGCAAGTTTCTAGAAAACACCTGGAAATGTTACAACAGCACGGCTTACTGAAATAGCCAAGTCCACGGCTCCAGAGAGACTTTACAACAGCATTACAAAAGCATTACAACTGCAGTGCTGTGCAATGCATACACACATATAGTATGTGTACTATATGCATGTGTATGTATATGTACATACCTACATCTGTCAAAATAAGCCTATCTGGAGGGAGAGATTATGACTTAATGCTGACCTAATGCTCATCAATCTTGACTTGCAGCTGGTGTTTTCTGTTTTACTGCTCACTTTAGGGCCCATACACAACCATCTTTTGGAGATTGTTGTGATTGAAAACCCCCCCCTTTTTTTTTTTCTCTCCCCAACTGTACCAGTCCAATTACCCCACTATTCCGAGCCGTCCTGGTCCCTGCTCCAGCTGCAGACTACCACACACCTACATGTGGAGTCGCCGGCCGCTTCTTTTCACCTGACAGTGAGGAGTTTCGCCAGGGAGTCGTAGCACGTGGGAGGATCACACTATTCCCCCCAGTTCCCCCTCCTCCCCCTCAAACAGGCGCCCCCCGACCGACCAGGGGAGGCACTAGTGCAGCGACCAGGACACATACCCACATCCGGCTTCCTACCTGCAGACACGGCCAATTGTGTCTGTAGGGACGCCTGTCCAAGCCGGAAGTAACACGGGGATTCGAACTGGCGATCCCCGTGTTGGTAGGCATCGGAATAGACCGCTACGTTGGACGCCCCCCGTGATTGAAAATTCTAGTAGCTGCAAAAAACAACAGTGAAAGTTAAGATTGCTGCAAAGCTTTGCAATGTCTGGGAGGCTCGCAGAGAAGCACTCGATTTCCAGAGTCTCAAAAAGACTGATGCCAAAATGCACTGCTCAGACAAGCAGAATGAGGATGAGGTCTAAAGTTGTGATGAAGGAGAGGAGTTTACATTCTCTGGTGTGTTTGTAAGTGCTTAGCAACAGGTTACTAATGCCGAGCACCCACCAAAGGATTTTCAAAATCCTAGCAACAGACAGCATCACACAACTTTAACAACCTTCTTTTCCACACTATTGGAAGTGCACACACTACTATAAGATAGATAATTACAGGGGATCACACATTACAGTATTGGCTGTGGACAGCTTTGCGTGGAATGATGCATCATTGCCATGCAGCCTACCATCATTGCACAGTTCAATATAAAATCAATGAAATGTGATAATCATGCAAGCCCTGGACCACTTCGATGCTGAATCACAAAGTCTTTGTCCATCTCACATTACACGGCTGTCAGCAACGGGTGCAAACAGATTTCTTTATTATTTCCCTTAAACCCAGAAAATCTGTCAGGGACTCGAAAATCCTGGCTAAAATCCTTAGGTGAGTGCTTGGCATGAGTGAGAAAAAAGGGGCAAATAAGTGTTCACCTGTTCCCTGGCAACAGGACGCCCCCGTGTGATTATCGCAACACCATGACCATCAAGGTTTGACTGTTATTTTAAGAAAATGTGCCACAACATCTCTCCCCACAGGAAATGTGTCATTTGGCTCGCCTCCCTCCACCTGACGGTCAGAGGTCAGGGTCAGGTGGGTAGCAGGGGCATTAACGGTACACATATTCGAGTTTTCCTCCCGGTGAGTTCTGCGATGGGCCGGATGTTGTACATTCAGCCATCCGCTAAACATGCACGCAGACACACCCACGCCACAGAGAGACTGCAGGTAACTTAGCGCAGCCTCGTAGTTATGGCAAACACAGATAAACCACAGCTTAGTGCCGGCAGGTCTGCCCTTTCTGCAAACAACGCAGACAGGCTAACTTTTCTGAAAAGAAAAACAGGAAAATACAACGAAGCTCAGCACAAGCTGGGTCTTATGCACAGTCCCAATGTGAAACTGAAAAGCTGCTAATGTGAATACAAATATAGGACGGCTCAAGTACAATTAACTCTCTAAATGATGCACCTTAATGGAGATTTATTTAAGATATTTTTTTTATTTATTTGAGAGAACATTCATTTTGCACAGTCCTAATGAGAAGCTGAAAGCTACTAATGTGAATACAATTACAATTCAAGTACAGTTAATTTTCTAAATGCTGCACCTTAATTTTACTATATTATTATTTGAGAGAATTTTTATTTTGATTTACTTTTTACTTTTTTATTAGCAGGTTGCAGCTGGTTGCAGTAGTATTGACAGACTTTGTTCTTGATTTATTTAAGAAAGCCAGAGCCATAATTTTTCCAGTAAATGACCGTTTAATAAATAAAAAATAGAAGCAATTTTACGTTTTGTTTCTTTTCCCCACTGCTGTACCGAAAATGTACCGAGCCATGAATTCAAAATCGAGGTACCTACCGAACCGTGATTTTTGTGCACTGTTACAACCCTAGTGGGGAGACATTCAGTGAACTGTCCAAGGACACGTCGGCAGGCCTACAAGTTCAACCCCACGCCTTGTAGCTGTGGTGTAATCCCCCTACATGCCAGGTTTTCCCATACTCAAACCTTCCCTTCTTGCTCTCGATCAAAGGCCTTGAGAAACACAACAACAAAAAAAACTTGGTTGCAAGTTTTACTGTCACTGCTGATTTCGACATGCACCCTCCCTTGTCAAGAAACACCATCTGACATGAACCAGTCATCTTGCGGCGGGTTTGCTGGCATGAAAACAGAGCGCGGGGAGGTAGCGCGTCAGTCTTAAGGTTGAAATGTCACAACTTCTCCCCAACAGCTAAGAGATGGTGAAACAAATCAGCGCTCCAACATCTAAGCGGGTGGTCAAAGACGACCCCTTCTGTGCATGCATGTAGTGTAGTGTAGATGAACAGGTGTCTGCTTATTGATGACTGTGTTTTGAAAAAAATTAAAAAATTATGAGCTCGGTGGCATGCACAGAAAAATATTACACACACAAAAACATCAAAACCTCACCTCACAACCTTCCTCCATACGCCTATCTGACAAATGCAAGGCATCCAAGTTATTTTTACAACTAATTAACCCATTTTTATTTTTTAATAAATTGTTTAAGCTGTAAAAAATATTGACAAATTGTTGTCACATGTGGCCGGGGCTCAAAGTCATGTCTTAAAACGGATTACTTAGTCTGACCAGCAGCTGAACAAACTCTATAGTTGATAGAAATCAGAGAAAAGACAAGTAAATCTTGGCATTTGTGACGCTGTCACCAGCAATTATTTGGTGCTTTAACCCGATACATAAGTTGAATGACAAATCGACTGCCAAAATCATAATCGGTTAATTTCCTGGCAAATGACAACTCGATTGGTTGTTTCAGAACCGATATGAATCACCTGAACTATGGACTTGAAGACTGATTTTGTGTGCGTGTGTGTGTGTGTGTGTGTGTGTGTGTGTTGGGGGAGGGCAGGGGTGCCAAGCCAGGAGTAATGGGGGCGGACAGTCCAGATAATGATACCAAATGGCTTCAAAAAAAAAAAGAAGGGGCATTTATTTTCTCCGGTGGTGCGTGAATGTCAAGGCGGTTCTGCTAACTGCAGCCCGAGTGGCGGCAGCAAGCTGACACCACTGAAGCGCTTCCCTGATGGTTACTCGCCTATTGGGTCTACATGCAAATTCACATTGGTGACATCATTCATAGTGTACAGCTGTCAAACAGCCACGGCTGTTTGCGGCGAGTCGGCGTCGAAGGCAAGCCGCTAAGTGAGAGATAAAAGGATAAAGTGAAGTGGGTGGGGGCAGGGGTGGAAACAAAAGACAAATATAAATAAACGGATGGGGGTTCAATCACACAGCTTAACCCTGCTCTCCATGTCTTTACCAATAGCCTGGCATCAAGTGAACTGACCCTTGGTTCGGGATTTTGCTCCCACCTAATTCGCTGGCTGACTGATGGGCTTGTTAGCTGGCTGCATGTATCTGACCTGGCTGTTTGGCAGGCTGACAGTGTGACTTACTGATAAGTTGCACTCCTGCCTGAGCGACTGACTGACTGACTGACAGACGGACGGACGGACTGACCAACCACCTGGCTTCAACTACTCAACTGCCTCCCTGCACTCCCTGCTCGCTGTCTGCCTGCGTTCCCATTTGTCTGACCCTCACCCCAATGATATGAACTCTGCGATGAACTCCCCAGACCTACAGTATGCCTCTACCTTCCAGTTACAATACATGAACAAACAAGCCTTCATGTGATTCCCCCCTCACCCCTCCCACACAGACACACACCGGGCCATTCCCCCTGCAGCATTGTGGCCATTGCTCTCACAAAGAAATCAATAGCCTGCAATGATTAAGCTAGACTCTGTATTGGCTGATAAGGTCTGGGCAAGTTCACGAAGGAACGACGACCGAAAATGACTGGCGGTTTAACGTCAGCAAAGTTTTGTGAAGCAGTGATGAAAACTATGAAAAAGAGGTTCATCCTTTTTCTCCGCAGTTTCAAAATTGTAGGTGAATGCCAATTTAGCCTCATTCGTCAAGAAAAAGGGTTGCTGGTTCACATTTAACAAAGATAACACTGTTGCGATTGCAGCAGACATTGATGACTAGGGAGCAATGTGATCTGACCAATTTTTAACATGAAGTAGCATGTGCATTTTAGCCTAGAGGCTTTTTTAAGACGTGAATGGAAAAAAGTTGGAAAGGAACTCATCCACTCATTTAAAATGTATTCAGCAAGGCTCAAAAGGTTCAAAAAGGAGATCAAATTATGAAAAACATTTAACAATTTCAAGCGCACCAACTTCAAGTGCACCATAAAAATGAACCTTTCAGGTCCCACCCCACCCTGTGTCCCCCTTTCGGATGGATCAGACCATCTTCCTCCTAAGGGCAGCAGCACAGTGGCCCAGTGGTTAGCACTGTTGCCTCACAGCAAGAAGGTCCTGGGTTCGAACACTGGGCCGTCCCAGGTCCTTTCTGTGTGGAGTTTGCATGTTCTCCCTGTGTCTGTGTGGGTTTCTTCCGGGTGATCCGGTTTCTTCCCACCATCAAAGACAAGCACGGCAGGGTTAATACTCCTGTCCTGCCCCCGACCGAGGTATGGCAAAAAGAACTGGCGTTGATCCCCGGGTGCTGCACGGCGGCTGCCTGCTTCTCCCAGCTACACGGCTAGGAAGGGTTAAACGCAGACGACGAATTTCCCCATGGGGATTAATAACGTAAATCTGAAGTCTACTATTAACTTCTTGCAATGCTCAAGTGAAATGTGATCATGTCAGCCTCATGTCTACTGAACACATGTCGAATAAGGATGTGCATCCACCCAAGACCTCTTCCAAAAATTGCTAGTGCTGGAGCTGAGCACTTGGACAACGCTGCATGAAAAGCAGGTGCTGAGAGCTGGGAGGGGATTCTGGTAATTGTTGCTACGCAATTAAGACTATTTTTATGACATTTTGAAACATTCCCCCTGCTTTCTCTTTATTCATTATCGTCATTACACCCATATAAATTCTGGTATGGACCGGCGGCCTGTTCGGGGTGTCTCCGCGCCTGCCGCCCAATGACTGCCGGGATAGGCTGCAGTATTCCACAACCGGAATTCGGATAATGGATGGATGGATTATACTCACGTAAGTTGTCAAACGTAAAGCAGCTTTGTTACCATCACCATTAATTGTTTCATCTTCCTTACTTTTTTGTCTCTCACGGTTTTGTCAAAAGTAGATTTAACCCCCCCCCCCTCTGGTCCCATCCCTCCTTTATCAGAGTTGGTTGGTGGATTTACAGGTGATACTGGTGAGCTGTGCACTTCAGCAACTGCTGAAATCGATTCCTCTGGATAGAGGAGGAGCACTCGCAACTTTCCACCAAAAAACAATACGACAATAGAGCAAGCACTTATCTCAGGTCTCCAGCGGACACACTGGCCTACGTCTAATGAACGCAACTTCTCAGTCCTCACTTGATTGGAATCAGTAACAACGAAGCGATTCAGGCCTGTAACATGGCGCGTCCTTGTCCAGAGGCAAGGCTCGGCTCGTTTCAACCCATTGTACAGAAGTGTAAACATTGCAGTGAGTGTCTCCGTTTTTAACTTGCGCTTTAATCAAACCTGTTCATTCGAGCCCCACCTGTTTCATTCCCACCCTGACAAAACAGGGTCGCAGTTTCAGTATGACTCGTGCTTCATGGGCTTTATTGGCCTGCGATGACCTAATTAACGCGCCATTACCAATGCGAAATCTGCACAGGGTACAAGCACGTCACAAATTATGAAGCACAAATATTGTGTCAGTCAACCAACCAAAGGAGGTGATAATACACAGTTCGGGGCTAGGTGTCGTGCACGTCCTTTCTGGGGGGAGTTCATTGTCAACATGAGAAACGGATGTGATACTATATTCCACATTCTGCCAGCTGGCAACAACCCCCCCCCCCGCCGCCATCCAGCGTGCTCCGGGGAAACGTGTTACACTATGATGCATTCAGGGAGAAGGTGCTTATCTGATATGTTTTGTTGCAGAGTTTTGTGCACGATTACAGATTATTATAAAAGAGAACCGGTTCAGTCTGCGCGCCTCTGTTCCCCCCTGGACCGTCAGGGGTTCGTGTGGGATCACCTTGTCTCTATGCCCCCCCCCTAGCTCCCCCGATTCTGAATGATGGCTGATGATAACGGCCATATATAGTGCATCGATCACCGGCGCTGCCACCGATCAAATTCTCCCTACAGCAGGCCGTGTCGAGGTGAGCAGCGAGAGCCCGTCAATTTATTATCCAAAAAAAAGCCCCTTCAGTCGAACCGTGCCCCGCATACCCCCCCCCCTTAAAACGCATCACGGCTGACGCGCTCCGGAGCGGAGCAACGCCGCTTTGCGTCGCCTCGACGCGGCGATCGGCCGAAGCCCCCCCCCCCCCCCCCCGCGGCTCGACAACGGTTACCAGCGCGGCCACATACTCACAGTCGAGGTGCTTCTTCTTGGGTCCGCTGACTTCGTGCGTTGTGGCTTTGCACACAGCCTTGCTGATGCTCGACCCCGTCATGCTGTGCTGAGCCGCCGCGATCCGATCCGTGATGGATTGGCCCGACATCCTGTGCTCCCTTTTCGCCCCCCTCGCTCGAGCTAAAACAGCCCGATAGTGAGGCGATCAACAGATCGCTCCCCGCGGGACGGCAGACGTGATTTCCCTGGCAAGTAGCGGAGGTGACGGGAGGAGGAGGGGGTGACGAGACACCTCTCGGGTTTGGCTTATTCAGGTGTGTCGGGGCAACAAATAACAACACACACACACACCCCTGTGCAGAGTCCGGTCACAGGTGGGCCAATAATCCGCAGGTACGGGAACGCCGAGCTCGTTTATACGATAAAGCCCACAGCTGAGCGCTATTGGGTGCGTTGCTCTCTCTCTCCCTCTCTCTCGCTTTCCGGAAAGTGAAATAAATGCCAGCGACTTCTTCACACACACACACACACACACACACACCAAACTATCTAGCTAGAAAACCAAAAAAGCAACGACGACACTAATCTAAGCTAGTTTGTGTTAGCTAATGTTTCCGTCGCAGCACTCGAGCCAGGAAAGAGTCCCGCCGTAGAAGAAGAAACTGCAAATACTGGAAATCACTTTCTGGCCACAAATAAACATAGCTGAGCGCCTTTGTTCGGTTCGGTTCGGTTTTGTTTGTTACTACTACTATCGCTGTCGCTGGCTACCGGGACGTCTCGTTGGAGCTCATCGAAAGAGGAAGAGTCCGCTTGAAAAATAGGTGCAGTCCGGAGGATATCATAGTTTGGCAAACATTAGCAGTCAACATGCGATCTCCTCCCCCCCCCCCCCCAGGAGAAGAGAAAAAAAAAGGAGAGAAAAAAAAAGAAAAGCCAGTTTCCTCCACGTCGACTCGCTGACGTTAGCCCCGGGCAGCTAGCGACCACAGCAAGCTCTCCCGAAGTATGGGAAGCTAGAGGCTCTCCGGAGCGACCAAGTCAGCGGGGGTTTGAGCGGCTCATAGCGGGAAGAGGAGCGGAGAAACACGCTGCGGCTCGGCGGTGCCGTCGGGGAGCGGCTCCTTTTGACGTGAAAGACGACGACGACGACGACGGGGGGAAAAGGGGACAGAGAGACGCCAGAAGTGGTTAACGTTAGCGTTGGAGCTAGCGGGGTTAGCTCAGTCGACCCGGCCGGCCAAAGCTCCCTGAGCTGACAGCGGACTCCTCTTACTGAAGACGCGGACCGAGTTGCCGAACCGGCGGGTCTGACAGCTCCAGTCCGCTGTGTGTGTGTGTGTGGGGGGGGGGGGTTTACCCCTTCACGGTTTTGAATTTCAACTAACTGCCGTCCTTTGTGCCAGCCTCGACATCAGGGGCTTTTAAATTCTGTTTTTTTTTTATCTTTTAATCTACGGTCCAGCCCCGCTGTTTCGATAGAAAAAAAAAAAGGCTCGCCGAGTCGGTGGCTTCCTCCGCCGGGTACGGACTGCCTGCCTGCCGGACTGCCCGCCCGCCTGCCTGCCTGCCGGACAAAATGGCAGCGTAAAACGATCAGCTGATCCCTCACGTAAGCCCATTGGACGACGCCCGAGCAGAGCGCACGAGCGTTAAGGGGGCGCCACTTCAATTGTGAAGGAATGTGTGTGGGGGGGGGCAAAACGTTTTTTAAAAAATAAAATAAACATCGTTTATTTTTCCATCATATGCTCCTTTCTCTGACGCACGGTGGTCTACGGGAATCTGTTTTCCTAGGACGCTTCCCGCAGTCGCCTCATTTTCGCTTTTCTTTTTCTTTCACGCCGCTGCGTCGGCGTGTTCTCTACCCATGCAAGGTTTTAAGGTCGTAATACATGATTTCCAATCCGGCGTGTCCTTGTTTGACTTGGGACTAGGGTAGGACGTGACGCGCTGATTAATCAGAGCCGCGCGATAAGGTGGACCGTCACGGCCTATGGGGGAAATGCGTAAATCAAGCCGCGTCCGGCGTGCGAGCGCGGCGTCCAACAGGTTTCGAGACGTTATAACGTGGCTCGTGTCTCTACAACGGGACACGTGCGGGCAGTCGCTGATTCGTGTAAAAATAAATACAAAAAAAGCTTAATGTAGTCTATTTTTGAGGTCTGACGCCCAATGCCTCTCATCCCTATCTCCCGGGGCTGGGAGACAGCAAGTATGGATCCAAACCCCGTGAAAAAAGAAAGACAGACAGAAAGAGGGAGGGGGGGGGGGAGAGCGAGAGAGACCCTAACCCTCGTCGTAGTGCATGCGTGTTTTCGGGCTCAGCCCGCAGCTCCTGTGGTGTAGTCTCAAATCAGTTTCTGTTTCTCTTTTAAACACCTTGTCTCGTCAAGTCCCAGCAGGACAGGATGCACACACCGTTTCTCTATTAACCACAGTGGCAGGTGAATGCACGCTTACCACTGACTACCAGATATTGTTTTTTCCCCCCCAGACTGGGCGTTTGTTTTGCTTCTAGAAACACAGTGGCAAAGTCGGTCTGATTAATTGTCATTCCCTGATCATTGTTTTGGGTCTGAGTCCAATTCACTGACACAAACGTTTGGCTTGTGTGTGTGTGTGTGTGTGTGTGTGTGTGTGTGTGTGTGTGTGTGTGTGTGTGTGTGTGTGTGTGTGTGTGTGCGCGCATGTGTGTGCGCATGTGTGTGCGCATGTGTGTGTGTGTGCCCCACCTATAGATGACATGACGCTGCCAATCAGTCAAAGCAACTGTCATCACAGGTGGCTTTATCTGGTCTTCTTTCTATCATTTATTGTTTGTTTTGTTTGTTTAGTCATACTAAACAAGGCGGCTATACTTCCCCCTTGGTGTAGTATGGACATTTGGCTAGGTAACAGTGGTGACCTTAGGAAAAGGTGTGTGGGTGCGGGTGCGGGTTGAAAGGGGCGTTAAATGGGATATATGGCACATTAAACCACAGAATTGGTTGAATTCACAATAGCGGAAGTGGTTTGTGTCGCCCAGTGCACGTCAAACATCATGTAGTTCCTTCTGATGCTCCGTGTGATCCCCAGGAAAGTTAGACCGGCGCGTGTTGAATTAAAAAAACAACTCATGCCGTTTATCTGCTGCGTCCTGTGAAAGACTCCGTCAGTGTTTATCGTGGCAGATGATCGGCCGTCATGCTGTGCTTCTGGTCGCAGTGTGGTCCAGCAACAGAGTCTCACACGTTTTCGTTAAATACATACGAACTCCAAATAAAACATGTGTTTGTTTCCACCGGAAAACTATAGCCGGACAACGTAAACCGGGAACCAGGGAGTCGACGCCCGTTATATTGATACGTTCTTTTCGTATATAGTCACGAAATGGATTTGATTAAATTCGTATGTATTTAACGAAAACGTGTGAGACTCGGTTGACGGCTCCCTCTTTTAGCTTTGAATGTGTCGCCATCTGCCGGCAAACTAGCTGACCGCTCTATTTCCATGGCAACTCGACGCGAGATGTATACGCGCTTGCTGGCAACCGTCTCCCGGCGGCTGTCAATCGAGACGTTGCCCGAGGCGATTTTGGGTTCATCCGGGTATCAGCACGTAGAAGCTCGGCAGCGCGCGCCACGGACATCAGCACGCGCGGCAAGCAGACTGGAGCGATCACAGGAAGAGGACGCGCTTCTTTGCGACGGTGTACGGCAATGACGCGGATGAGCCCGCTGGGGGGGGGGGGCGCAGGGGCTCGTGGGACTGTTAATGTTGGAGTTGATTGTGTTATATTTTTTGCGTGTTCGGTGTTCTGTTCATGTTGGGACGTGTTACTGTTTGGGGGTTTCACTCGGACTGGGTAGAGGACTGTTACTGACTGACTAACCTGGCGACCGTGACTTAGACTGATGTCGCCAGTTGTGAGACGGGGGGGGGGGTGACTCGGTATGTTGCTGTCGGTTCTGGTCGGTTCTGTGAAAATGAAAGTGCCCTCCCAGGGTCGTGCGGTGTACGGGGCACGGGAGTCGCGTTAGAGAAGAGGTCTCTGCCCCTCGGCCCACTCCCCCACGCCAGCTCGCCACGCTGGAGAATGAAGCGCGGGGTCCAGCAGGGCCTGAAGCGGGACCCTGAGCAGACCCGTTGGCTTTTGGACATGTTGACGACGGAGCCCGCTAGAGATGGAAGATGGAGCAATAACACATCCCAACATGAACAGAACACCCGAACACGCAAAAACACAACACAGTCAACTCAAACATCAACAGTCCCATGAGCCCCTGAGCTCCCCCAGCGCAGAGCCGCTGACGGTCGGACCGACCCCCCCTCCCCCCACCCCCGGTTGCCACTGTCTTACTATATGTTGCATTAGTAAATTAGTATGATTTTACAACGTGATATTGGCTAAAAGAGTTGTAATTAGTAAAGTGTATTGGTTTTGTAAATTAGTCATAGCAGCCTTTAGCATTCAGTCGCATAGCTAGTGTATTTTATATTTGTATCGTATCTTGCAGTAGTATAACTAATTTACATATAATTATAAACATAATTGTTAGGGTCACATATTTGTATAATTTATTTGCATATTTTTGTGGATAGGCTTCAAACTGGCTACTACATGAAAATACTCTATTCTATTCTATTCCCTTCTATTCCATCCCATTCTATTCTGTTCTGTTCCGTTCCATTGTATTCTATTCCATTCCGTTTTATTCTATTCTATTCTATTCAGTTGTGTTCTATTCCATTCCGTTTTATTCTATTCCATTGTAGTATTCTATTCTATTCTATTCCATTCCATTGTATTGTATTCTATTTCATTCTATTCTATTTCATTCTATTCTACTCAGTTCTATTCTGTTCTGTTCCTTTCCATTCCATTCTACTCTATTTAATTCCATTCTATTCCATTCCACTCTATTCTATTCTACTCTATTATATACCATTACATTCTATTCTCTTCCAAATCGCAGCACATGAGCTATTACAAAGTCTGGTAATACAAAGTTTGGCCACGTTCCCTCCCCATAGATGGAGACTAGAGGACGTGTAAAGAGAAAGAAAGAAAGTGGAATATTGAGTCGGTGTGTCTGATGAGGACGCTTCTTTCTCGTATCATGCCCGAGTCGCGTTCAGGTTCCGGGAGGCGGTGGTGCTGACGGTCTATAGATTAATTATAGAGGCCAGCCGTATGTGGTCCAGCCCTGCAGACTGCTCAGAGCTGATCTGGGATCAGCGCGACGCGACACGGGGCTGTGCACGCGCCTGGCATAGCTATCAGCCCCCCCTCCCTCACGCAGAATCTGACTGATCATTTATTCATTCACCACACTTTCACATAAGAGACGCGAGGCGGTGGGAGTTGTGAGACTGATCAGATTTAATTGGATCTGTTAAGATTCAAACTTAATAAGCTAGACTTCACGGAACCTCCCGGTCTGTTGTGCTTTCTTACTTCAGTCCTGACAGCCCCGCACTAATGAGGGGCTGATCTTTCATTAAACAGCTTTCCCGTCTTATCCACTCAAAACGCGGATAGGGGGGGGGCGCGAGTCTTTCCCAAGGGCACCCGCAAACCCTCTCTGAACCACTACACGTGTACATACTCTGCTGTGTGTAAGGAAGGCACACACACACACACACACACACACACACACACACACACACACACACACACACACACACACACACACACACACACACACACACACACACACACACACACACACACACACACACACACACACACACACACACACACACACATCATAAGCAGGGACGTGATGGAGAGAAGACAAGAGAGGAGAGGAGAGCCGATAACCGCTATCTTTGTGTGTGACATCGACAACACTAAAGTGAGTGCATGACAAAAATACTAAAGCTGGCATGTAATATACAGGCAGCTGGGGAGGGGGGGGAAGAGAGGGAAAGAGAGCGAGAGAGAGGGACAGAGAGTGAAATAGGGAGAGCGAGAGATAGAGAGAGCGAGAGAGGGAAGATGGAAAGAGGGAGAGGGAAAGGGAGAGAGCGAGGGAGAGAGGGGGGAGGGAGGGAGAGCGGGGGGGAGGGAGAGAGGGAAAGGGAGAGAGGGAAATGGCGAGAGGGACAGAGTGAAATAGGGAGAGCGAGAGAGGGAAAGAGGGAGAGGGAAAGGGAGAGAGAGGGGGGAGGGAGGGAGAGCGAGGGGGAGAGAGCGAGGGAGAGAGAGATAGAGCGAGGGGGAGAGAGGGAGAGCGAGAGAGAGAGAGAGACAGAGAATGAAATAGGGAGAGCGAGAGATAGAGAGAGCGAGAGAGGGAAGAGGGAAAGCGGGAGAGGGAAAGGGAGAGAGAGAGGGAGAGAGAGGGAGAGAAAGGGAGAGGGAGAGAGGGGGAGAGGGAAAGGGAGAGAGGGACAGAGTGAAATAGGGAGAGCGAGAGAGGGAAAGAGGGAGAGGGAAAGGGAGAGAGAAGGAGAGCGAGGGGGAGAGAGGGAGAGAGATATAGAGCGAGGGAGAGAGGGAGAGAGAGATAGAGCGAGGGAGAGAGGGAGAGAGAGATAGAGCGAGGGGGAGAGAGGGAGAGGGAGAGAGCGAGGGAGAGAGAGATAGAGCGAGGGAGAGAGGGAGAGAGATAGAGCGAGGGGGAGAGAGATAGAGCGAGGGGGAGAGAGGGAGAGAGCGAGGGAAAGGGAGAGGGAGAGGGGGAGAGAGCGAGAGGGGGAGAGAGGGAGAGGGAGAGAGCGAGAGGGGGGAGAGGGGTTGCGGAAAAGGGATTGGAGAAAGGGAGAGAGACGACAGAGACCGAAGAGGGGAGGTGGAAAGAGAGAAGCGGAGCAAGTGAAGTTGCATTGCAAACGAGGGGGAGGGTTGAAAGAGAACCGGATGAGCCAACTCGTGACGTATGACCTGTCCTACGCCTCTGACTCGCGGTGGAATAGGTGCGTCAGATAAATGCTTAAAACATGCAGAGTGATTCATTTTAATTGGACGTTCCTCTGTCGGGCGTGCTGCAGCACCATCCAAGCCCCATGCCTGCCACCTTTGTCAGAGACGACAGACAGATTGTGTCAAAGACTAATCACCTCCTTTTAGAGAGAAAATCCCCACGAGCAGAGCCTCCCTACATGTTTATCCCGCATGCAAAACATTCCAGTCTGTCTTAATTCCGAGTTACATTCATTAATATTATGGGCAGATGTTCATTGTTTTAACCCTTACAACAGCCCACTTTATTTTGCTGCTACCTGCTCTGGGATTCAAGTAATGAAAACAGCCACGCCAGTAAAGCATAACTGGAGAGGTGGAGATGGACTACACGCGGTAACAGGTGATGGCGCAGTCTCATATCAACGTGCACGTGCGGTGTGCACGCCGGGTCCTGCCAACCCCTGCATGTAGTCTTGCTGTCCGGGTAGGGATCCTGAGGATCCGGCTCTCGGTGCTGGTTTTCATCTCACATTGCTTGAAAAGTGCGCGTTTAGCTGTTGAAACTGTTCTGACCATTTCTGCTCTTCCTCGGAGAGCTGGCTTACACCTCAGATGCCTCCTCGTCCTCTTTACGCCCCCTGGCCAGCGGGAGAAGAGCGGCGTCTACACTCGTCGGTCCCAGGACGTGACGCGGGGTGTTGCAGCCACAGAAGACGCACCCCGCCTTGGGCAATAGAGGGCATTTGTTCAAACCAGGAGCGTGCACAGGGCAACGAGTCGCAAGGCAACGTGGCGGCTAATGCATGCGCCGGCACAGCTGAGAGGGAACGTGCGAGTGTGCGTGCGAGCTGAGTTACAGCGTGAACTTTACCCAGGGCAGATAAGAGACTGGGGAGCAAACACAAACACACACGCACACACGCACACACACGCACACACGCATAAACACGCCCAGACACAGGGAAACACGCACACACACAAACACAAACACAAACACACACACACACACACACACACACACACACACACACACACACACACGCCCAGACACAAGGAAACACGCACACACTCACATACACATATTCAGACACACACAGACTCATACACACGCACGCACACATACACTCAGACACACGCACATATGCACGCACTCAGACACACACGCACATACTCAGATACACACTCGGACACACACAAACACTCAGACACACACTCAGATACACACACAAACTCAGACACACACACTCAGACACACACACACATTCAAACACACACGCACATACTCAGCTACACACACACACACACACACACACACACACACACACAGACATCCACGCACACGCACACACGGACTCAGACAGACACATATATACACACTCAGACACACACACACACTCGGCTACACACACATACACACACACTCAGACACACACACACACACACACAGACATCCACGCACACGCACACACGGACTCAGACAGACACATATACACACTCAGACACACACACACACACACACTCAGCTACACACACATACACACACACTCAGACACACACACAGACATCCACGCACACGCACACACGGACTCAGACAGAAAAATATACACACTCAGACATACACACACACACTCAGACATACACACACACACTCAGACACACACGCACTGACACACACACACACACACACTCACATACACGCACAGCCAGACACACACCCACACTCAGACACACACATACACACACTCAGACAAACACAAACATACTCAGCTAGACACACACACACACACACACTCAGACGCACACATACACACATGCATACACACACAGCCCTTGACAACACAACATGTAAGTAGGCCTTGGTACCACTGAAATGTGGTAAGTTGTGAGCAGGTGAGCGCATGTGGAAAATGGGAAGTTGAGAGATGGAGCACAAGACTGGGTAGAGAAAGAGATGAAGGTATCAATACTGAGAGACGATAAAAACCATACGACTGACGAGAAGAATAAACAAACACACACATTCCCACACTGTCACACACACGTCCATTCACATACAGGCCAAACTAGTCAGGCCTGGAGGATATACTAGTCACACACGGCACAGTTTCATGGACACAACTGAGTGCAAGCTGGGCCGTAAATACAAAACACTTTTTATTGCAAACCTGGTCACGATCACCTTCAAACAAAGGCAGCGTTTCTAGTCGCCTGGCTGAACTGTGGATGCACAATAACACAAAAACACAATAACACAAAAACACATGTACTCCCTGTGGAAGCAGCAGCGGGTGTGAAGGCGGCTAAATTACAGCAATAAAACTTAACATTTGAACAATAAAACGCTAAAACCGCCGCTCTGCTGTTTACACAGCTTAACAGCGAGACCACTGTCTTTACCAGATCATTAACACCAATGCATTTCGGGCAAAAAAACGACAAAAAAAAAAAAAGATAACCCAGCAAACACAAAAACGTCCCAAGCACGCCCCCTAGAGGTCCTCTCCGAACGTCCGGTAAATACCATTGTGTAGGGTTTTCATTACGTCACGGGGACGTTATCGTGAGACGTTCACAACATCCCCGTGACGTCACGGGGACGTCTAGAAAACTTTCCCCTAACTTTCCTGTAATGTCCACAGGACGTTCGCAATAACGCCACGGGCACGTCTCGAGGACTTTCCCCTAACGCCCCTGTAATGTCCTCGGGACGTTACAGGGCCGTCCCGCAATAATGTCCCCGGGACGTCATGGGGACGTCTAGAAGACTCTTTCCCTAATGTCCCTGTAACGTCCCGAGGACATTACAGGCCCGCCCACAATAACGTCCCCGTGACGTAATGAAAACCTACACAATGACATTTACCGGACGTTAGCGGAGAACCTATAGGGGGCGTGCCGGGGACGTTTTTCAGGGGAACCACTCTCCAGTCAAAACTCTGGCGTTTAAAAGAGGGTTTTACCCCAAGTCTTTCTTCTCATCTTGGAATAAATAAACAGCAGATTAAAGATAGGAAGAAGAGGAAGATGGCGACTCGTGGGGGGGGGGTGAAAGACGAGAGTCGGCTGAATGTTTCTAAGCCCCCGTACAATAGTGGACAGTTCTCGTCGCTCGGGTATGCATGCATAACCTTGCATTGGCGTGGGGCATCCGGGTAGCGTGGCGGTCTATTCCGCTGCCTACCAACACGGGGACCCGTGTTACCTCCGGATTGGTCGGGCGTCCCTACGGGTGGGACTTGGGGGGAATAGCGTGATCCTCCCATGCGCTACGTGCCCCTGGCGAAACTCCTCACTGGGTGAAAAGAAGCGGCTGGTGACTTCACATGTACGGGAGGAGGCATGTGGTAGTCTGCAGCCCCCCCCCCGGATCGGCAGAGGGGGTGGAGCAGCGATCGGGACGGCTCGGAAAATAGGGTAATTGGCTGGATACAATTAGTGAGAAAAGGGGGGGGACAACTTTGCATGGGTGTACCATGGTTGTGGTGACACTGCAGTGTAATGAAATTACAGTGAACAGGCTGATTTTTATACGCTGTCGACCCCTCAAAAGAAAAAAACTGCATGCTTTCAAACTGCCTCCCTCAACAGGGAGGTTAGAGGTCAGGGTGACCCGCAGAACTGCGCCCCCTGCTGGTAGAGATTCGTTGTCTTGATCAACCACATTTCTGCAGGAGGAATGCTTATCACTACGACGGCTTTCAAATAAAGTCTTAAAAGCAATAAAGAAACATGAAGGTCGACTAAAATCGACTCACTTTTCCCACCTAGTACACCTCATACTGCCTGCACACAGAAATCATTCTTTTAATCCGTAACATTTACTGGAGGGGAGGGGACAAACGAGCAAAAACTATGCAAAATCAATTGCAACCTTGCAAAAATGTGAACTGGGCAACAAGCTAAAGAAAAAGAAAAACGTGACTTAAGGTAAACTCTAAATGGGTTAGTAAAGCATGTCTAAAAACCAATAATAGCACGCCCCCCCCCAAGAAAGCGTGGCAGCTACACTTTTTCAGCTGAAAATTGAAAAATATATTGTCCCATCAATTACCTCATGTTATCCCATCATGTCACGTGGTATCAGGGTGGAAATCTGCAACATGAGACATTGGGTTAATGTCAACTCCGGCTGGATGAATGAGTCCTTGCGTGACTACTAACGGTTATGACGTCCCATCAATCTTGACATTAAAGGGAAACCACCATTTTGAAAATGATCTCTATCTACACATAAATTCTATTAGCATCCGTAATCCCGAGCAGTCTTCTGTGCGTTTCTGATACGCAGCCAAAACTGTGCGGAAAAGTGACGTAATCGGCGGACAGTCGGAGAACACGCGTCTACATCGTGGCATTCGCTGGCATGCAATAGCTGTATGCAGCGCTGTTGTTCACATTCTCTTATACAGCGTGGTCTGTTTTGACGGAGCCCACCGGAAGTAGCGGCCAACCGGGAAGTAAGGGTTGCAGCCGTGTTCACATTCACGGGTTGTTTTCCACACAATCTCGACAGCGTTAGAGACGCACAAGAGGGCTGCTCGGTGTTATGGCTGCCGATGACGTCATCCCTACAACTCGGACAGATGTAATGTACGCTACCCAGGGCGCCCGGGTAACGCAGCGGTCTATTCCGTTGCCTACCAACACTGGGATCGCTGGTTCGAATCCCCGTGTTGCCTCCAGCTTGGTCGGGCGTCCCTGCAGACACAATTGGCCGTGTCTGCGGGTGGGAAGTCGGATGCGGATATTTGTCCTGGTCCCTGCACTAGCGCCTCCTCTGGTCGGTCGGGGCGCCCCCCCCCCCCCGGGATCGGTAGAGAGGGGGTGGAGCAGCGACCGGGACGGCTCGAAAAGAGCGGGGTAATTGGCCAGATACAACTGGGGAGAAAAGGGGGAGAAATTGAAAAAAAATCTTGTAAATCCCGATTGTTTCCCTATAAATAAATCACAAAACCACTTTAAGGAAGGCGAGGAGGGTGTCTCATCTCTTTTGTCGCCCTCCTCTCTGCCACCTCCCCTCCTGTCTGTGTATGACTTCAGTCTGTCCCAGTGAACCAGGGTTGTGGGTTGAATCCCCAACACCACCCAGGAGCCCTCTCTCCAACCTTGCAGGGCTCCTCGGTCGAGGCTGAAGCTCAGGGGTCACGGTGACTTTTGCAGTTGTTGTCCCCAAGACTGCAGAATAAACTACCCTCCTTCAATTAGATCTGCCCCCTTGGTGATTGAAATCTCTGCTCAGAAAGGATTTTTACTGCGAGGCCTTTTGACGCCTAAGTAGCCATATTTATCTGGTAGCTTACTTGCATAGCACTTTGGCTAACACTGGGTATATTCTAAATACAGTTTATAAATAAAGTGGCCCCGTGGTTAGGGCTGTTGTCTCACAGCAAAAAGGTCCTGGGTTCGAACCCTGGGGTTGTCCAACCTTGGGGGAGGGGGGGGGGGTTTCGTCCTCTGTGTGGAGTTTGCATGTTCTCCCCGTGTGTGCGGTAGGTTTCCTCCGGGTGCTCCGGTTTCCCCCGCCATCAAAAGAAACATGCATGTTAGGGTTAATACTCCTGCCTGTGCCCCTGAGCAAGGCAATGGAAAGAAGAACTGGAGTTGGTCCCCGGGCGCTGCAGCTGCCCACTGCTCCTAGCTACACAGATCACAGCTAGGCTGGGTTAATTTGCAGTAACTGAATTTCCCCCAAGGGGATTAAAAAAGGAAACTTAATTAATTAACTTGACTTAATTAAATCAACTGGGACTGTGACTTTCCGCCATCACAGTCAAAACACCATTGAGCAAGGTGTTGGAAAAGTCAAAACTTCTGGAATGCAGACGAAGCTGGAGTCCGATCTCGCCGAAGGGATGAATATGTGTAGTTACCTGTATGTATCTATACAGTATGTATATGTAGGCTTGTTTTTTAGAGGGACATGGTGGACAAACAGACTTCATGCTAAATATAAATCTATCACCCAAGCCTTCTCCTTTGCCTGCTTTTCGCCCCATTTGCAACACAACCCCTCACACAACCCCAATCCACAGTCTCTCTCCACCGGGGGTCCGAACCTCCCTCAGATGTTTTCTCTCCCTCTGGGTCGGAGGCCTGAGCAGCCCCCTGAGCAGCCATGGAGGCCCTTCTCCTTCACTTGGTTGTCAAAGCAAGGAAGCACCACAATGCCAGAGTCCGGCGAGTCGCTCTTGGGCGTGGCACGAGACGCTAGCTCATCCTCCACTGACAGAATGTTCTCCACCAGGCATGTGATAGCTGCGTCAATGTTGGTGTTATCCTGGAGGGGGGGGGTGACAGAGGGAAATTGAGAGAGAGAGGAAGAGGAAGAGAAAGTGAGCGATGGATGTTAGGTTTCATTTACACTTGGCATTTAATGTGACTTGTATCCAGATTACACTGATGAGCAAAAACATTATGACCACTCATTGGTGAACAGAATAACGTTGATCATCTCCAAATAAGGGCACATGTCAAGGTCTGGGTAGATTAGATGGTAAGTGAACTATCGGCTCTCATTGTCAACATGTTGGATGCAGGAGAAATGGGCCGCAGTAAAGACCTGAGTGACTTTGACAAGGGCCAAATTGTTATGGCCAGACGACTGGGCCAGAAGATCTCTGAAACGGCAAGGCTTGTGGGGTGCTCCTGGTCAGCAGTGGTGAGTACCTACCGACAGTGGTCTGAAGAGAGACAAAAAAACAAACCAGCGACAGGGTGTTGGGTAACCAAGGCTCATCAATGCGTGAGGGCAATGAAGGCTATTCCATCTGGTCTGAACCGACAGAAGGTCTACTGTGGCACAAGTCACAGAAAATTATAATGATGGGTACGGGAGGAATGTGTCACAACACACAGTGTATCGCACCCTGCTGCGTATGGGGCTGCATAGCCGCAGATAGGCCAGAGTGCCCATGATTACCCCCGTGCACTGTCAAAAGCACCTACAATGGGCACGCGAGTGTTGGAACTGAACCTTGGAGCAGTGGAAGATGTTCGTCTGGTCCGATGAGTCTCGTTTTCTTTTAGATCATGTAGATGGACATGTACGTGTCTGCTGTTTACCTGGGGAACTGACGGCACCAGGATGCACTGTGGGGAGACGGTAAGCCGGTGGAGGCAGTGTGATGCTCTGGGTGATGTTCTGCTGGGAAACCCTGGGTCCGGCCATTCATGCGGACGTCAATTTGCCACGTGCCACCTACCTAAACATCATTGCAGACCAGGTACTACCCTTCAAGGCAATGGTATTCCCTGGTGGCAGTGTCCTCGTTCAGCTGGATAATGCACCCTGACATACTGCACTTGGGAATGGTTTGAGGAACATGATGAAGTGTTCGAGGTGTTGCCCTGACCTCAAAATTCTCCAGATCTCAATCTGAATGAGCATCTGTGGGATGAACTTGACCGACAAGTCCGATCCACGGTGGCTCCACCTCACAACTTAAAGGACTAGAAGGATCTGCTGCTAATATTTTGGTGCCAGATACCACAGGACACCTTCAGGGGTCTTGTAGAGTCCATGCCTTGTCGGGTCGGTGCTGCTACGGCAGCACACAGAGGACCAACAGCATATTAGGCAGATAGGTGGTCATAATGTTGTGGCTCATCAGTGTGCATCGGAATGCAATTAGTACACTACATTTACAAATGTAATTAAAAATGCATCTCTTGTCGCAGGATAGAGACCTGATTGCACATCTCCATTTCTCTCCTGTCAAACATTACACATATTCCTCCTGGGTGTAGCCAAGACAAACAGCTCCATTCACACTGAGCCAACCTGCAGCCACAGTGCATCTTAAGCTCCATCCATTCATCCATCCATGAGCCAAACCGTAATCATAAGCTACACGAAGAGGTGATTTTGCTATCCGTCCCAAATACAACCCCGGGTCCCTTTACACCAGGATATTTAGGTGACGCTTAAACGTGATCGTTCGAGACCTACTTAAGTTAGAGTGAGCGATAGAGATAAAATGTACACACAGAACGTGTTTTATTTACTCCCTGAGAAACAAACTAAATTGGTGAATGGTAAGAAATAACTCAAACCGACCAAATGCAACAGGTCCAATTCAAAAAGCACAAACCTTTTCATACCACTCAGAGCTCCGGGGCCCTCGGTTACAGATTACTGCATATGCAGCATATATGCCAGTCTTTACGACAGACAGACAGACAGACAGACAGACAGAAAGACAAACAGAAAGACAAACAAAGATAAACGGAAAGATAAACAGAGAGATAGAGAAAACACGCAGGGACATATGCAAACAGCAGCAGAAAGCAGACTTCCGTCTGAGGTAATATTGACATTCCTTAAGAGAACGTTGTTAGCTCAACACACACGCACACGCACACGCACACACACACACGTCCTCTCTTTCCGTCTATCTCTTTCATCGCGCGGTCACGCCGAAAGCGGCATGAGTGACGTAAGCAGCTGGCGGGCGTTCGTTTTGTTGGCGCGCCGGCGCCGACGTGGCAGCGGCACGCTGAACGCGGGGTAACTTCACGCATGCGGAGCGACGAGGCAGCGGCGCAGCAACCAGTGAGAGACGAGGATTTCTCCCCGCTGCGGCGGCGCTAACGTGACCCTGATAAGCTGCCGGACACAGCGGAACCGCAACACGGGTTGAACGACCCGCCCATCCGGCCACACACACACACACACACACACACACACCCACCCGTCTCTTTACCTTGGCAGAGGTTTCGTACCAGCCGACGAAGCCTTGCTCCTTGGAGAAGCTCTCCATCTTGGGCAGTTTGGAGCAGAGGCCCAGGCGCCGCTGGTCGCTCTTGTTAGCCAATAGAACTGCAGGGACTGGCCTGCCGTTGCTCAGGGCAACCTAGCGAGACAGAGATGATTGACAGAAACGACAAATAGCCGTTGGTTGTCATGTTTTCCTTACTTCTGCTGTGAGTTTATT